>NC_068303.1:23938219-24085719 GCF_025860055.1 Xyrauchen texanus | reverse complement strand
TAAGATCTACAAGGATAGCATATGTTAGAACAGGCTCTTATGCTTGTAGTAGTTGGAGGAATTTAATGTGAAAAGTACAAAAAATAAATAATAATAAAAGTTTCATGAATTGCAGTCCTTTTGATAATATAAATTGGAAGTATAATCTGGGAAACAAGTGATCCTATAAACCCTTGACCCTCACCAGCCTCTCTTTGCTTTTTTCAGTCCCTCTCACTCCTCTGAGCACCTCTCCTTTCCATTGTTCTTTCTTTTCTTTTCTTTTCCTCTGGGAGTTTGTACTGGCATTGAAAGGGTTTGGTGAGTAGGGATGGGCACTGATGTGTGCTTAATAGCCCCTCCCCACCTACGCAGCATGCTCTATGGATCAACGTTCCACATGGCAAATGGCTGACCCCATCATGGTCCACAGCTCACTCTTTTATTAGCCCTTATAATACCTGACATTCATCTGGCATCCCTCCTTTATTCCATCAATATCGCCCTCAAATCCACATTGTCCTCTCCTCTATTCCTTAAAATTGCCTCAACTACCTATCACATTAGAAGACAAGTGGTTGGGGTGGGGTTGCTGTGACATGGGTCCTAACTGATATATAAAACACAAATTTTGACCATCTAAATATCAGGTCTGGTAGATCTGTACAGTTTAATCTTGTACAGAAAACGCACAAATATAATAAAGTTGTTTTTGATCAATTTGGTAAAGGGGAACAGGACATGATAGAGGTCAGACACAAAACTGGGTCTCTGTGGGCCAACAACACTTATATGTTCTGAGTATTCGCACAGCTCACCGCGCCGACTGCTTTTGGATGTAAATGTGAGGAAATTGTCAAGAACAACTATGAACAATTTTTTACTTGTTTTTGGCTATAAATGCTAAACTGCATTCTTAGTACAATACTTTGTTCTTTTTAGAATGATAATGCTGGCCACTGCTGTCATATTTTGATGACTTGTTTTCAGTGCAAGCTCATTGTTGGTGGGATTTGCTTTGGTACAGAGTTTCCCGCTAGCTCACTGCATCATGTTGGATTTGCTGATCTCTTTTTCCTGATCTTGGTTTCCTGTGGGCTTATGGCCTACACATAGACCCATTCCTCTGTCCGGGCCTCTCCTCCATCCAGCCGCTGGGAAAACAAAACATGGGAGATCCAGAGCTTGTCCTCCAATCAGCTCCAGCTTTCCCATTTGACACGCTTAACATAATGTCTTTGGGAAACTGTAGTTCCCCTTCTGTCGCTCTCTCCACGTTGTGTCAGAGAAGCGACATTGGGGTCTCTCTTGAGCGCCGATATTCACCTCTGGACTATGAAAAAAGGCCAATGAGAGTTGGCAACCAGTATTTGCATGTCCCGCCCCCCGGACTTACGGGTATTTAAGCGGCGCAAATACGGGAGTTCATTCAGAAAATTTCTTCGGAGCCGATGGTCGTGTCTGCAACTGCTGCGTGTACACACCGAGTTCCTGTTATCCCTCTGCTGCATGCTGTTGGATTCTACGGCGCACAACAGCGGCTGTCTCCTGTTTGCACGGCTGTGCATTCCTGCCCCTGGGTGCATCGACAGTGCAGATTTAAAAACTCTCACGAGTTTTTTCCCTAAAAGAGTGATTTTATTTAAAAGAGTAATTTCCTCTAAAAGAGTAAAAACACAGCGGCGTTGAACGTCCTTTTAAGGACGCGTCTTTATAAAGATGCCCTTCCGCCCCTGTGTTGTTCCTGGATGCGGTAGAGTGCTCTCCGCTTCCGACGGCCACAGGCGCTGTCTCTTGTGTCTAGGTAGCGATCACACCGAGGCAGCGTTTGTGGATGGTTCATGTTCTCACTGCGAGAACATGACCATGACAACGTTGCGGTCGCGGCTTGCTTACAACCGTGAGCAAGCCACTCCAGCCGCCCCCCATGTCGCTCCTTCTTCCCACGGGATTGAGGACGATGCGGCTGGCGATGGAGGCGATTTGGGGATGGCAGCGGGTGCAGCTCCGCTGGGTACGCCCCCTCGGACCACCCGCGCCCCGAAACGCTCGTTGATTCCCGTCCATGCTCGAGGTAGCGGTGACTCGCCTCACAGCCAGTCGGCCGACCCTCTTGCGATGGAAGCCGATGAGCTCGCCGCGGCACCGGAGGGCGGGTTATCTGATGCTGAGGACTCCCCTGGGCTGCCGCTTTCGGGCCTGCACGCCCAGGCTGAGGCCGACGCACAGATGACGGACATGCTTTCCCGGGCAGCCGATAGCGTGGGCTTGGATTGGAACCCTCCATCCTCCCCACAACCATCACGGCTCAACGACTGGTTCCTGGGGTCTGGGCGCCGCTCACAGCCTCGCCCCCGGTCCCATTTTTCCCAGAAGTGCATGACGAGCTGACGTCTTCATGGAGAGCACCCCTCTCCACTCGTCACATCGCCACAGGCTCGTCCTCCCTCGCCACCCTCGATGGCGGAGCGCGCCATGGATACGAGGCGATTCCCCAGGTGAATAGGGCGGTTGCGATCCATCTATGCCCCGGTACCCCTACCACCTGGCGAGGTCGCCCCGTACTCCCTTCTCGGACCTGTAGAGCAACCTCCTCGCTGACAGCGAAGGCCTACAGCGCCACCGGACGTGCCGCTTCCGCCCTGCATGCCATGGCTCTCCTGCAGGTCCACCAAGCCAAGGCACTACGCGACATGCACGGGGTGGCCCTGATCCCGACATGCTGCAAGAACTGCGCTCAGCAACCGACCTCGCCCTGAGAGCGACGAAGGTCACAGCGCAAGCGCTCGGGCAGGCGATGGCCACACTAGTGGTCCAGGAACGTCAACTGTGGCTGAACATGGTCGAGATGCGTGAAGCTGACAAGACTCGCTTCCTCAACGCCCCTGTCTCCCAGTTCGGCCTCTTCGGCGATACCGTCGAGGACTTTGCCCAGTAGTTCTCCATGGTGAAGAAGCAGACGGAGGCCATCTCTCACATCATGCCTTGCCGCAAGCCTGCCGCCACGGCCCATGCCCCATCTGCTCGCCGAGGGCATCCTCCCGCGGCAAGAAGGCAAGCCCCTGCTCCGCCTCAACCCGGGCCCAGCTCTCAGCCCCAGCATCGAGCAAACCGCGGAAAGCGCACGCCTCCTGTCTCACGGACCCCCTCGAGGACCCGGAAGGCTCCCAGGCGCTCCTGAGACAAAGCACCCAGAGCCCAAGACGTTCGCTCCGGAGGTGGTAAGACCGCTCCATCCCCCGGTGGAGGGCCGGGAGGAGAATCCTTTGTTTTTTCATTTGCTGCACCCCCTAACACGGGCCGCGGTACCCAAATTCTCAATAAAAGAGCTATCTCCTTTGTCTCTGGGGCACGTGACCCGCAAATGCCGTTCTCACGGCACTCTGCTTTCAGGCCTCAACAGTCCCGGCTCCATGGACGCGGTGTCCCCGCCTTCAGCGCCACGACTGTTCCCCGGCCAGCCGGTTCAGACGAGTCCAGAGGACGCCAACATCAGACCTCCTCCTCAGTCACGAACCCGCCCCCTGCCGGGTGCGCAGAGCAAGGTAAGTGCTTTGAATTTATTCTCAGCACTAGAGCCTCGGGACGCCACATTGCCTCCCAACGCCACGTTACCTGTTCCGCACCGCTGCGAAGCCCCGCCGGGTATGTCCAAAAAACCCGTCCCCTTGGTGCCCCTAGCACGGAATTTAGAGGCGTGGCTTTCACTGCCCAACCCGTCACCGGACCATTCGACTCGGTTACGCAATTCAGTTTGCCAGGTCTCCGCCCCCCTTCGTGGGCGTACATTTTTCCGCAGTACACGGCCAACATGCCCTCTTCCTGTGCGAAGAAATCGCCTCCCTCTTATTAAAGGACGCAATAGAGCCTGTCCCTCCAACTGAAACGAAGAAGGGTTTCTACAGCCCTTACTTCGTTGTACCCAAGAAAGGCGGCGGCTTACGACCAATCTTGGACCTGCGAGTTCTCAATCGGACCTTGTCCAAACTCCCGCTCAAAATGCTCACCCAGAAACAAATTCTATCTGGCGTCCGGCATCTAGATTGGTTCGCAGCGGTAGACCTGAAGGACGCGTACTTCCACGTCTCAATTCGCCCTCGACATCGCCCCTTCCTAAGGTTCGCGTTCGACGGCCAGGCGTATCAGTACAAAGTCCTCCCCTTCGGCCTGTCTCTGTCCCCTTGCGTCTTCACGAAAGTCGCAGAGGCAGCTCTTGCCCCGCTCCGAGAAGCCGGCATACGCATACTCAATTACCTCGATGACTGGCTCATACTGGCCCACTCCCGAGAGTTACTATGCGCACACAGAGACCAGGTGCTCAGCCACCTCAGCCGTTTGGGGTTTCAGGTCAACTGGGAAAAGAGCAAGCTCTCCCCGGTCCAGAGCATCTCTTTTCTCGGTCTGGAGTTAGACTCAGTCCCAATGACAGCACGTCTCTCCAATGAGTGTGCTCAGTCATTGCTGAAATGCCTTGCTTCCTTCAAGCCAGGCGCCGTGGTCCCGCTAAAACATTTCCAACAGCTCCTGGGGCATATGGCATCCTCCGCAGCGGCCGCGCCGCTGGGGTTGATGCATATGAGACCACTTCAGCACTGGCTCCGGGCTCGAGTCCCGAGACGAGCATGGCGCCGTGGCACGCACAACATAAAAGTTACCTCTGCCTGCCGCCAAACCTTCAAACCCTGGACAGACCTCTGCTTCCTAAGGGCAGGAGTACCCTTGCAGCAGGTGTCCCGACGCGTTCTGGTCACAACCGACGCCTCCAAATTGGGTTGGGGCACCGTATGCAACGGGCGCGCAGCCGCAGGCCGGTGGAACCGAGGCCCGCTGCGCTGGCACATCAACTGCCTAGAGCTGCTGGCCGTTTTTCTGGCCCTACAGAAGTTTCTTCCTTTAATTCGGAACAAACACGTCCTAGTCAGGACAGACAGCACCACGGTCGTAGCCTACATAAACCGCCAAGGCAGAGTACGCTCCCTCCACATGTCACAGCTCGCCCGTCGTCTCCTCCTTTGGAGTCAGCAGTGACTGCCGTCACTGCGCGCCACTCACATCCCCGGCAACCTCAATGTGATAGCGGATGCGCTGTCAAGAAAAAGCTTGCCTGGTGGAGAGTGGAGGCTCCACCCCCAGTCAGTCCATCTGATTTGGGACCGGTTCGGCAAGGCTCAGGTAGACCTGTTTGCCTCCCAAGAAACCTCCCACTGCCCGCTCTGGTATGCCCGGACAGAGGCTCCCCTCGGGGCAGACGCGTTGGCACACAGCTGGCCTGCGGGGCTGCGCAAGTACGCATTCCCCCCAGTGAGCCTTCTTGCACAGGTGCTATGCAAGGTCAGGGAGGACGAGGAGCAAGTCATTCTGGTAGCCCCTTACTGGCCTACCCGGACTTGGTTTTCAGACCTCACGCTCCTCATGACAGCCCCTCCCTGGCGAATTCCCCTGAGAAAGGACCTTCTTTCTCAGGGACGGGGCACGCTCTGGCACCCGCACCCAGACCTCTGGAACCTCCACGTCTGGCCCTTGGACGGGATGCGGAAGATCTAGCCGGCCTACCACCGACCGTTATAGATACAATCAATCAAGCCAGAGCCCCCTCTACCAGGCATCTCTACGCTCTAAAGTGGCGTCTGTTCGCGGACTGGTGTTCTTCCCGAACCGAAGACCCGCAGAAGTGCGCAGTAAGGTCAGTGCTCGTGTTTCTTCAGGAGAGGCTGGAGAGGAGGCTGTCCCCCTCCACCCTCAAGGTGTATGTCGCCACTATCACGGCCCACCACGACACGATAGAGGGCAAGTCTCTTGGTAAGCACGACTTAATCGTCAGGTTCCTAAAAGGTGCCCGGAGGTTAACTCCCTCCCGGCCTATCCTGTTCCCCTCCTGGGATCTCTCGGTCATCCTTACGGGACTCCAGAGACCCCCCTTCGAGCCGCTTGACTCAGCTGGACTCAGGGCCCTCTCTCTCAAGACTGCCCTGCTGATCGCGCTCGCTTCCATCAAGAGGGTCGGGGACCTGCATGCGTTCTCTGTTAGCGACGCTTGCCTGGAGTTCGGTCCGGCAGATACTTTCTTGATCCTAAGACCGCGACCGGGCTATGTGCCCAAGGTTCCTACCAGGCCCTTCAGGGATTAGGTAGTGAACCTGCAAGTGCTGCCCCGGGAGGAGGCAGACCTAGCCCTTTCACTGCTGTGTCCAGTACGTGCTTTACGTATTTATCTGGACCGCACACAGAGCACCAGACACTCTGAGCAGCTCTTCGTCTGCTTTGGGGGACAGCAGAAAGGGAAAGCTGTCTCCAAGCAGAGACTCGCCCACTGGGTTGTCGACGCCATTTCCCTGGCTTATCACACCCAGGCCGTTCCCCCCCCTTGCCAGGAGTGTTGCGTCCTCATGGGCACTGGCTAGGGGCACTGCCCTAGCAGACATTTGTAGAGCAGCGGGCTGGGCAACACCTAACACTTTTGCGAGATTCTACAATCTCCGAGTTGAGTCAGTATCGTCCCGTGTTTTCTCAGGTACCGAGCCCGTAGAACTCGGTGGCACGCCCACGATCTGACCGGGTGAATCGCTTGCACCTAGCGCCCTTCCCCCTAACCAGGGAAAACAGTGCGCCTTCATTCCCAGGAGATCTCAGGTTCGGAACACTGGTTGATTCCTCCCTAGCCCTCGTGGGTCGCAGTTCAGCGGAGGAACTCGCGGACCCAAACCACTGCGGGTACCGCAAGTTACCCTGTACTGGTATAGGTGCTCCACAGGTAAGGCCTCCTTCGGACTCCCCCTGTGTGTAACACCACGGTTCTGTCCCCTCTGGCGAGTTGACTCCCGTGTTTCCCTTAGGTAGTCATGGCTGCCTCGGCTGCCGTGCTGTATGTTCCCCCCTCTATGAGGCTGGATCCACCACCGCACCGACTTTTCCACATAGGCCCTAAGCAGGCCTCTGATGGGTTTGCCACTTAAACTTGCCTCCCCTCTCGGGTAGGCGTGGCCTCCGCAGGGTCTTCTCCGCCCTGAATAAGGGCTAAGACCCCCTTCCCTCAATGCGTGTAAGGGCCCCGGCCTTAGTTGCTCTATGCGAGAAACATAGAGAGAAAAGAGGCCCGGCCAGGCTTGGCCCGTTCCCAGGTTGGCGGCCAGCACCTTGTTCCCCTCCAGGGTAACGATAAGGAATCGTGATGGCTTAAATGGGGCATTGGGGAAGGGTACGTGCAGCCTGATACAGTTGGTCGTCCTGCACGTAAGAATACCTGCTCGCTCCTGTATCAGCAGTTCACGTACACGGCTCAGTGCATGGCACTTTTATAAGTGGACCCCTAGTGTCGCTTCTCTGACACAACGTGGAGAGAGCGACAGAAGGGGAACGTCTAGGTTACGTATATGTAACCTTCGTTCCCTGATGGAGGGAACGAGATGTTGTGTCTCCCCTGCCACGTCGCTGAGCTGAGCCACTGTTGTGGACCATTTCCGGCTCCTCAGAAAAATCCTGAATGAACTCCCGTATTTACGCCGCTTAAATACCCGTATGTCCGGGGGCGGGACATGCAAATACTGGTTGCCAACTCTCATTGGCCTTTTTTCATAGTCCAGAGGTGAATATCGGCGCTCAAGAGAGACCCCTAGTGTCGCTTCTCTGACACAACGTCTCGTTCCCTCCATCAGGGAACGGAGGTTACATACGTAACCTAGACGGTATGACACACAGCTGCCCTTTCACAATGACGCTTGTTTTGGTTTGATTTCTTTCAGAGTTGGTTTGGTTTGATTTATTTCTTTCACAATTGTTGTGTCTTCATATTGTAATGAAACAGGTGACAAAATAATTTTTTAAAAATCACTTGATTTTTGTTGCTTTGTTTCTGAAGAGAATGTTACAGTAATGTTTAAGTTAATGTTTTCCAAAGAAACGGAGAATGCTTTTGAAATGGACCTTTTTCGGTCAAGGAAAACACTGTTCTAGTGTGGATGAGATGCATAAACTTAAAGTGAAGGTTTTTAAACAAAAACGTGTAAGTGTGGATGTGGCCAAAATGATGCGATGAGATTCCAGCAATTTGTCTGTGTGCATGGAATTTGAAAATGCTGCGTGATGCAACACAGTCACAGCCAGTCAGAACATATTTAATATTTTATGTTCTATGTGGAGCAGGATTTTGGAACAATTGCATAGTGGGTAGGGTTATCTAGCACGACTGTGCAGAAATCAACCAAATGAGTGTCAAAATGTCCTATCGGTTTTTGTTTGTCCAATGACATGGAACGGAAGACAAGTGCCAAGCAAAAGGATATTTTGTTGGCCATTTGGTCTTTATTTCTGCGGCATCGCACTGAGTTGCCCCACCCACGGTAACATCTCATTGGTCCAAAATCCCAATCGACCAGTGACAGGACACAATATATTTTTTTTTAAACGAATTGAAAGTGATGTTTTTATCCCTTGTCGCATTTTTGCATAGGAGCTCATGTATTATACAGTGTGTTGTTCTCTACAAATTGTAAAATCAGCTTCTTTTGAGCATGTCAGGTGAGAAGTGGTTCATGTCAGAGACTGAGCCAGGATGGAAGGCTTTGGTCGGAGCACATATTGACTATGAGCCATGCTGGCAGACAGGCACTAATACAAGCTGACTAATCACAACTACTGTGAAAAGGAGGGAATCTCTATGCGTGGCCTATGCTGTTTCATATTGACCTCACAGGATGACATGTGGCCTCTCCCGACACAGACCTTCTGAGACGTACCGTTGAAGGGTAACGGCACAGAGTCCAGCTTGAACTCTGACCCTTGACTCCACAGGAGCCTTGGCCCTGTTGGAGATTATTCAACTCGCACAGCTCACAGGGACTGTGGCTATCAATCAAACATAGGGACAGGAAAAAAATACTTCAAGAAGCAATTTTAACTTGTCAGGTTGTAGGCCTAGACAAGCATAGGGCCCATTTATGCTCGATGATAGACATGGAGCACATCTGTTTGTTCAACACAGTCAGACATGTCCCGTAAGATCTGACAGGCAGTGGAAGTATTGAATAAGCCCAAGCCCACGCCTCAAGGGAGAGGTTTCTTAACTGGGGGAAGGGGTGAGTCTGTTCTTAAAGCTTTCAAGGCAACCCCCAAGAAGAGAGGGTCACACTATTGATTGTACCTATGAAAGGAAGCAGTTGTGACCAATAATTTTTACTAAAGACAGGAGCAGAGGGAGGGCCTGGCCTCAAACGGTGAGGATGATACCAAGCCTGAAGCTGTACATGTATACTTTGTTGACTTACCAGTGAAATGTAGATGGGCAGCTGGGATAGCAGAGACGAAACAGTGATCACCACATTACGTCTGGGGTGTTTGGAATATTTTCAAGATGGAGTTGTATTCGTCTGTCCTGGGCTATTTAAATCCTTGAAATTTCATGAATTTATGTTTAACTGCAAATGTACACATGCTTTAAGGTCTCTGAATTCTCTGTTTAGAAGTTAATGTTGACATCAGATTCTTGAAAAAAACAAGTCAAGTCAGAAACTTGATATCATTGTCTCCAGTGAGCCTTGTATGGAGGTCAGAGCCTGCATTCAAAGATGTCCTGGCACCTTTGTAGTGCTTTAGGGCTACAACTAATCGATAAAATTGATAAGTATTGCTAATGAATATCATTGGCAACAAATGTAATTATCGATTAGTTGGAAAGTTGCAGCCAGCATGGAGAAGTGATGTCACTTTACAGCCCAGTGAAAATGTGTTGCATGATTAAACTCGTCAAATTGAAGCAGAAAAAATGTGAACCAAGATCTCCAGTGCACAAGAGCACTTTATACACTTACAAAAGAATATTTTATTCTTCATAACACTTCAAAGAAGATCATAGTAAGCAAATGTGGAGCAATTATATGATAATTTTTCTAAATATTGAGTGTAAGTTTATAACATGCTTTGTGTTATGTTACCCTGGAATTTGTTTTAAAAATGAATTACCTCAGGAAATGTGCATCTGGTCTAATACTTCATTATGTGTGCGCGCATATTTGCATTGCTTTAACCCCTCTTTGTAAGTCCCGCCTTCTCACACATCAATTGGTTGATTATAAGAGGCTTGCAGCAACTATTGGGCAAATTCCTACCTGTCAATCTCTCCGCAAATGCACGAAGCGCTGTTGTGTTCAGCATCAAACAGTTGCTTGATAGTAGCAGCAAATGGCAGCTGAGTGGAAACAATGCAAATTTACAGAAGATATGCACAAAAAATGCCCATGCTTTCGTCCAGGTGGAGATCCGTGGGAAGCAGAATGTATGACATGTAAAGCTAGCACTTATTTGTCAGTTGCTAAAAAAGGTGCAAGTGATTTAGAAGCACACATTAGCTCTGGGAAGCATAAATGGTCAGCAAAAGGTGAAAGTTCATCAGGTAAATGAACATACTTTTTGTGACCAGGTAAAATTGTAATCACATTGCTCAATTTTCCATGACCATTCAATGGTCATGTAAAATTCATACTCGATTATCTCGATTACCATTCATACTCGATTATCGATTTGTCCAGGAAAATTGATAATCGAGTAGTCTTCGATTATTTCTTCAATTAATCAATGAATCGTATATGTAACTAAATTTCCTGAGGTAATTAATTTTTTAAAACAAATTCCAGGGTAACATAACACAAAGCATAATGTTATAAACTTACACTCAATATTTAGAAAAATTATCATATAATTGCTCCACATTTGCTTACTATGATCTTCTTTGAAGTGTTATGAAGAATAAAATATTCTTTTATAAGTGTATAAAGTGCTCTGGTGCACTGGAGATCTTGGTTCACATTTTTTCTGCTTCAATTTGATGAGTTTAATCATGCAACACATTTTCACTGGGCTGTAAAGTGACATCACTTCTCCATGCTGGCTGCAAATTTCCAACTAATAGATAGTTAAATTTGTTGCCAATGATATTCATTAGCAATACTTATCAATTTTATCGATTAGTTGTAGCCCTAAAGCACTACAAAGGTGCCAGGACATCTTTGAATGCAGGCTCTGACCTCCATACAGGGCTCACTGGAGACAATGAGATCAAGTTTCTGACTGAGCACACCATCAAAAGGCTACTCTGCATTGGTTTTCTACACTCCATTTTCTAATTTTATTCCTTTGTTTCCTTTGGTATCGTTATCTATCCTATGTCTGCACATACAAAATCTGAAGACCCAATGCAAAAAGACTGAAAGGCTAGACTAAATTAGTTAAGGCTGTCAATCAATTAAAATATTTTATCGCATTGAATTTAATAATTGTTTTGCAGTGTGTAAAGGCAATCAGTTTGTGTGGTGACACTTGAAGTGGAATTTACTGTATGTGTGTGTGACAGGGCGGACGGTGGGGCTGGGTGGTGATTCTGCACACCCGGTCCCTCATCAGGCTAATTAAGCCTCCGAGAGGGATAATGGCTGACTGCGGAAGTTCGTGCGACAGCTGTCCGTCGTGTGTGTTTGTGTCTTTTTGTTCAGTTTTATATTAAAACTATTATTTATATTGTCAAGCCAGTTCTCGCCTCCTCCTTTCCCTTATATCTCTTTACAATGTGCATTTTAAATGTAAACATGTTCTGGATGGATGTCTTTGAACATTGCATCTGGTTTTTAGGATGTCTTGTCTTAAGTCAAAAACAGTTTTGTATCTAAAATGTATCTAAAGACACAAGCATTTTTTCCCATTCGGTTTCACAGTACTTAACTATTTTTGAACGCAAGAATATGTCCTACGTGAATGGCTCCTTCAAGATGTTGTAAGCAGTTATTGGATTATTTGAATAGCAAACATGTAATGTTTTAAGTCTTAAAGTTTATTTGCGCTGTAAAATTCTGTAGGTGATGAAGGTGTGCACAGATGTTAAGCAAGGGTGGAACGTTAAAAAAAAACTATTGCTGAACAGCCTCTTTTTATTCTGCACTTTATACTGAAGCTATAAAGAAACTCATCACTAAAATAATTTTGTCCATTGTGAACATTCAGTTTAGCTATCTAGCATACTGACTACACAGAGGTCACTAAACCAAGCAACTAACTATTGATCAAAGATCTCCAAATTTTAACCCCATGCGAAATTCACGTGGGGAAATTGTTCGCCACTGGAAGTCCTTCAGCCAAAATTCCTGATTTACCATGGAATTTCGCCATGCAAATGTACAGGAAATATAAATGAACCTGTGTTGCTTCTATGGCACCTTTGTTAATGTATTGTTTTTCAAATGATGCATGTTGTGTTTGTGTAAGACTCAATAACCACGCCGTGTAGCTCTGTTCATGTTGTGTTCACTGAACTGTCGCAAAACATTACATTTGTTGACCCTTGTCGTAAATCACTGCCGTAAGCCTTAAAGGCACCGTAACCTGTCATTCGCAGTGCATAACATAACAGCAGAGTCCAACAGGAAACAATACTGAACGTTTTCAGACATAACATTTTCTCCCCCCCCTGGAAACTGAAACATAACATTCAGCCCCCATTCCCCAGTGTCACAATCACCCTGTCACATAGTCCCCATGCCAGACGTGCGGGACCCTCATTCTCTGAGGGCGTGCTGGCCGTGAAGCTGCGTCGGGCGGTGCTGGTGGATTACCCCCGACCGGTTAGCTCTTGGCCTGGGCTGCCAACCTAGAGCCACTGCTGGGGACGGAGGTGATACCGGTGCTGTGGGGGCTGTGACTCTGTGCAGGCTGTTTGAGTGCCAACGAGTCCCATTCTCCAGTCTGTAAGTGGCAGGACCCAACTGCTTAGTCACCCGCAGGGGCTCTGACCAGTATGACTGCAGCTTATTTTGGCGGTGGAGGTGTTTGATCCTGACCCAAACCCCTGCAGAAAGTGAGGTGGTGACCATAGTGGGCAGGTGACCATAGTGGGCGTGGTCAGGCTAAAATGGGACAGTGTGGGTGGGGACGTGAGCTGCCGTTTGATGATGCACACGGCTTCGTGGCAGGCCGCTTCTCCTTCCTGAGAAGCTGGCGGAGGGAGGCCGTTGAGTCAGAGTAGTGTGGCATGAATCTGAGGTAGTAAGCGGCCATCCCCAGGAAGGAAGACAGCTGGGATGGTGAATGCGGGTCTGGCAGGGACAGAATGGCCTCAGTGTGGGACATTATTGGGGCGATGCCCTCCTTCGAGAGCCTGAAGCCCAGGAACTCGACCTCCTCAACCCCGAACATGCATTTCTCGGAGTTCAGTGTGACCCCATGCTGTTCGAAACGCTGAAAAACCTGCTCCAGGCGATCGTCATGCAGTGCGGTGGAGGGCGCATGCACCACCACGTCATCCAGGTAGATGGAGACACCCTGGATACCAGCCAGTATGAGTGACATTATCTTCTGAAAACAGCTCGGGGCTGATGAAAGTCCAAATGCCATACGTTTAAACCTGAAAGCCCCCACGTGCGTGACAAACGCCGTACGATCCATGCTGGCCGGTGCCAGAGGGACCTGGAGGTAGCCGTTTCGTAAGTCCATCTTACTGAAAACAATGGAGCTGTGGAAATGGCTAGTGAGCTCCTCAGCCGTAGGTAGGGGATACTTATCAGGGATGATGGCTTTGTTGACATCTGTGAGGTCGACACAGAGCCGCAGTCCGCCCCCCCTTTTCTTGGCTATCACCAGGTTAGACACCCACGGCGAGGCGTCGACAGGCTCTATGACGTCCGCCTCCACAAGGCGATGTAGTTCGGCCTCCACCGCGTCACGGAGGGCCAGGAGAATGCGCCGTAGGGGCTGGATAACAGGGCGGACTGATGGTATTACAGTGGGCTGGTGTACAAAACCAGTCATGCGGCCCAGCCCGTTGAACAGTTGTGGGTAGCGGTCAGGCCAGGAGGTGGCAACTTGCAGGACATGCAGGCCCCTAGCATCACTCACACTAAAACCCAGGGCAAGGAACAAGTCTAGGCCCATAATGTTAGCTCCCTTCCGGGTGATGCAGAACTTGGTGGCAGGCGCACATTGTTGATCATACCTGACGGGCAGGCGGGCCACACCCAGAGTGGAGATGGGAGAATGGCCGTAGCCTAACAGGGGTTTAGCCACTGCTTCCAGAGGCACGCGACTGAAAAAGCGATCATATGTGCATTTGTTTAGAATTGACACTTTCGCCCCTGTGTCCACGAGGAGTGGAATGAGAGCTGTGCCCACACGGCATGTGCAGAGCTTGAACAAAGGCTGTGAGGTCTGTACAGTGTTTATTGGGACAGCCGCAGTATCATGGCAAGCAGGGGAAGAGCGACAGCAGCGTGCAAAATGGTTCAACTTGTTGCAGTTACGAAAACGTTTCCCTTGGGCAGGGCATGACTGATCTCTGGTTGCATGTTTAGGGGAGCCACAGGTACTACAGCTCTTGTGCCCACTCTCCCTAGGCCCCCTGTCCACTCTCTGTACATCCAAACGGTCACTCACCCAGTCAGCCACCTCTGCAGTCTCTGTGTGCTGAACTGACGGTGGTGATGATGTCACAGGCTCGTGCGCAGCGCGGCCGAACTTGCGCGCCTCCATTAGGGCCGTTTCCAACTGCTTTCCAATTACTAAAGCGTCCGCTAGTGTCATGGAGTCTGGCTCTAGTAAAAGTCTCTCCCTCAGTTGGTTACATGACGTTTTCTCTATTAACTGGTCAACTATAAGTCCATCCTCCAAAGCCCCAAAATCACAAAGTCTAGCCAGCTCACGTAATGCTGATACATAGTGGACAACGGTCTCACCCGGCTTTTGCGTTCTCTGACGGAACTCAAAACGGTGCATCCGCCGGCTTCTTCCAGAGCTGAAGTGGGCCTTCAAGGCGGTCGTGGCTGTGACGTACTTATCATCCGATAAGGTGAGCGTGGCGAAGATTCGCTGTCCCTCCTGCCCGAGACAATGGCGCAGGAGCGCGCACTTCCTCGCCTCCGCTAGGTCCGAGTGTCCCAAAGCTAGCAGATAATCCTCAAACGACGTCAGCCAGCGATCCCAAGGAACAGCTGGATCACCGGGACCAGGTAGGAAAGGTGGCGGTGGTGGTAAGACGAATTCAGACATCCTCGTTCGCCAAATGTTGTTTTTGTGTAAGACTCAATAACCACACCGTGTAGCTCTGTTCATGTTGTGTTTACTGAACTGTTGCAAAACATTACATTTGTTGACCCTTGTCGTAAATCACTGCCGTAAGCCTTAAAGGCACCGTAACCTGTCACTCGCAGTGCATAACATAACAGAGTCCAACAGGAAACAATTTTGAATGTTTTCAGACATAACAATGCATTAGTGTAAAAGTGTTTTGATTTAATAACTTAGCAGGGTGTGATTAATTGTGCAAAAAATAAGTATTCTAAAGTCATAAAGCACCATAGTACTCTTGAAAGTGAATAAAACGTACAGTTGTTGTAGCACCTCTAGTGTTAATTTCAGCAGGAAACCAAAACAAAACATACAAAGCAGCACGTAAAACTGTAATTATAGTAACTTTCATTCTATGAGACACACTTTACAGTATGTGGATAACAAAAACTATATTTTCTACAATTAAACTAATTAAATCCATGAATTTCACTCTTTAACTGATGTTGTCAGTCCAGTGTGGGTTGTGACGGACAGCAAGATGTTTGCACCTTCTTGATAAATGGTTGTCTCCGCAGACTTGCCAGCGTATAGACCTGATAGCATTACTGCTGTAAAGTGATAGTACTGTCCTTTTCTACATATCACGGCCCCCTTCGGGAGCGTTTTGCGGCCCTGTTCAGCCAGTCATGGCACATTCGGCATAACGCAGTGGCCTGTTTCAGCTTATCACTGCCCGTTCGGCCTTTTTCATGGCAGGCCCACCAGGAAAAGTCGCAGTTCTCCCTTTGGCCAGTCCGCCCTTGATCACAAGGTTACAAAGGATACAAACCCTATCTTTGTTGCTCTCAGTTGGATTTACAAGATTATAGTCGCTTTGAATTGTGGATGAGACTTTTGATTCAGTAATGCTTAGGCACAGCACAAACCTTGCAATTGTGTCAATGGGATACTCAAGGGCATAGAAGGTACAAAACAGAAATTGGTTTGTGGTGATGTTGTTTAGACAGCAGCATATTGTGTTTGTGTGTGACCGAAACACATGCAATTTATAATTTCTCAGATCTAGTTGCAGTCTTACTGTCGTTCATTGGCTTACTGAGAGCTGCTTGCTTGATTTAGTGATGTTTGAGTCAAACCATTGAAAGCAGTGTTTCTTATTAGCTCATCTTAATAATTCTATTTTTACTGCATTAAGCCTGACAAAGAAAATTGTGTGAGGTTGGGAGTCTTGGATGAATCCGGACTTATATGGGCCATGAGACTTGCCACATCTCAGTGCCATGGTAATATATGAAATCACTCTCACACTATAATGCAGAAACTCTCAGTTGATGTCATCTGGTTTTATGGCAAATTGTTCACGTGTGCTGAGGGAGTGTGAAGCTATTGACGGCCTGGCGGAGTATTTTGAGGCTAGGACTTAGTAGGAGGGGTGAGTATGGATGGAGACACTCCACACTTTTACCTATCTTTTAATATTAAAATCCTTAAAATGTTAAAATAGTTTATTTTATCCCAATTTAATATGCAAAGACCATAATTGAGCTATTAGTAGGTTGATTTCCCCAAAAAGTATAAACTAGCTAGCTCTTTGACACAGCAGCATTGGCTCAACCAATGGCATGAGCTTGAGGCGAGAAAATCTGTTTGTCGGCCCTGAGACCCTGAGAGTGATCAAGAAAACTTTTCAGAAATTTGTGGCAAGTTTGCGGCTAGTTTGCCAGAACTCTAGAATTTTTGTTAGGGTACGTGGTATGCTTGGTCATGCAAATTCACTCTCTAAGAGAGCCTCAGGATATATAACCAGACATCCTCACAAGCATAGAGTAGACAAAGGAGTGCCACTCTCAGACTAAAACACATTTCATGCATAGTTGTATAATTGCTTTTGATATTGAAGGGTTTTTAAACATGTGACTGCCAACCTGTGTATATCTTTAAGTATACACGGTAGCCAATCCTCTGTGTGTGGGTATTGTTTTCTTTGAGTAGGTGATCTTCACTTAAATGATGGCATAATACATAATGGCATAATATTTGGTACTTTCCAGGACAACTTCTCTGAGAGAGCATTCCAAAAAAAATCTAAAGAAAACTGGGACGCTTTACTGTTTGCATCACTCAGCTTGTGTTTGTGGCATTCCAATCTAATTTGGTTCAGATGTGTAAGGGCATATAGATGTGTGCATTTTCATTTATCCCTGTAATTTTAGAGATTTGAGCCAGCAGGTGGTGACAAAAGGCTGTCTTGTGTGTTCTATGAATGAATTGAGCTAACACAGACAAACTGTTTTGACAGTTAATGCATGAGTTTCTTTGACGTCATCTGGAATTTTCTGTCACTCCATGATCACTCTGATTATCATTACACTATAGCTGAGAAATAGAGTTAAACTAACAACTTCGGAAACTACTGGCGTTCACAGCTGAGAGTCATGACAGACAATGCTGGTCCCTGTACTCCCTAAATGGTGAAGGGCAATGGTGAATGACGGAGTATGTCAAGCTGCATTACTACCTCCATCAACATCTCCTGATTATATCCTCCTTTTCCTGTCTCAAACCTTATTCTCTGAGGGGGTTTGAAACCTTGTCTTCATACTCACTTTCTTATTTGGGTTTTCATTCGAACCATACATTTCCTTTTGGCCAGCGAGTGTTTTGCCATTTTGACCCAACATGACCCTGGGGGTGTGTCTGTTCACCACCATCCTGGTTCTGTTGCCAACCATGCTGGCAAGGGGGTGGGTATCCCTAGGGTCCTGTTCTAATGTTCAACTTAATGCAAGATATTTCGTTGCCTTCAATCTTTAGGTCTACATATTCTGAGGCTTGAATCCCCAGGAACCTGGTGTCACATTTGTGCCCACGAAAAGTGCAGACACGCATCTCCCATGGCATTTGCATCTACCTTCTGATATCCTGTATGGTGGGGATGCCCGTTCTGCAGTGCATTGTGACGTCATATCACACACTCTCATGGAGTTTGTGAAGGGAGAATTAAAAGCCTGTTCCCCTCCAGACCTGTTGCATTACATTCTTGAACGTATGCAGTTTCACAGGTGTCTGTTATACTAGCATGGAGGTTCATGCCTCTTCTGTGTGATGGCGAAAGCACCTAGGGTAGCGGAGGCTTCGTCGGTATATGCCAAATATTCCTCACGTAGGGCTTTGCACTGAGCTGATGAACACATGGACACTCCTCAGTGTAGTCTTCCTTATGAGCTTGAGTTTATCATGTGATGATGCATGAGATAAGTCAACAAGGCAGCACTCAATTTCTCGATTACTCGGGTCAATTACAAACAATTACAATGCAGTCAATAAACTTCCGACTTCCAACTACAAACTAAACTGTATCATGTTTAGAAATTGTAATAAATAAGCCTATGATACATGAGAGGAAGGTGTGTGTGTGTGTGTGTGTGTGTGTGTGTGTGTGTGTGTGTGTGTGTGTGTGTGTGGAGGGAGGGAAGCTGGGCTTTATCAGCAAGTTATCTACTCGCCAAATTTGTGTGCGGGTATGTTTGTGAGGGGTCGTGTGTGTGCAGTTAGTACGAGAGAGAGAGAACACGGTAACGGCACAGAAGCCAGTTTTAGTGATCGTGGTTGAGAAGGCAACTGTTAGTTTATCAGTCAGAGATGTGGTGAATGGCTCGTAATCCATCCACCATGGTCGTTGGTTCTTTAATGGATAAACTCACTGTGCCAGTCTCACCCGCGATGATGGAAATACACAACAGTCCAATTTGGCTGGACGACAACACAGCAAATCAAATTTGTGGTACCAGTAAATTACAGCAATACTTTGAGTATTATTAGTAGCAATGAGCGGACTCGGACTCGACATGCAATAGCTTTGATACACAAAAATAACACACTATATTAATCTATCTCTGCCCAGATGTAAACCTCTTACTTGAGTTGTGTGAGGACGAGGGTAGAATGTGTGTTCGTCTGTTGTTTGACTCCGACTCGGTTCCTTAAATCTCAGGTGATAACGGGAGGCAGTATGGCAGCTGATTCTCAGCAGGTCAGCAGAGAAAACAGCAAAGTCGTCTTGGTTGAAGAAGGAAGAGAAATCTTCTTTCGTCACTTCTGCAGGAAAAAGGGTGAAGACCCTTTTAGACGCGGATTGCTCTGCGGTCTCCTTCAGATCCGTTAGCGTGATCGGTAGAACATAGAGAAATCTCAACTTGTCCAGTGAGATGGAGATTGTATGACTTAAGTTTCAGGAAGTACGTCACTTCCTTGGTTGATGAGGCTACACCTGGGAACAGCCGAGCTGCATCTAGAGGCACATACTGTCGCTGGAAGCAAAGGCCAGACAGATCTTTGAAGTTCTCCCGATGATGTCATGGTTGAGGGATGCGTTCTGTAACGTGACTCATCCAATAGGAGTTGAGAGTTCGAGCCTTCAGAATTTAACACATAGGTTTAAAGTGAGCAAGGCATCATGGGATCTGTAGTCTGTTTTGGACTCCCGTTGTTTTGATTTGCCATGGTTGTTATCAGGCTGTATGTAGGCCTCAGTCAGGCTTTATAACTATATGTAGGCCTGCCTTTGACTCAAATCTGAGTACATGTGGCCCAACAATGATGTCCATTCTTGTGCGATATTGCTTTATTATGTAAGTGTTTGTTGTTATTGTTTAACTGAGTGTAATTTAACTTAATAACTGCTAAAGTATGATGGAAGTCATAGGAACCCCACATGTTTATCAGACAACAGATTCCCATTCAGAACCACTTTCACCACTTTTTTCTTGTCTTTATTTGATAGAATCACAGCTAATAAGCGCTTGATTTGAATGGATCTCACTTGCCAAACAAAAGGTAGATTTAGTAAGGTATTATATATATTATAAAGGGGAAGCACAGGCCTACCTCCAAAACAAATAGTTCCAACTTTAAATTCCCATTCAATGAGCAGTGTTCAAAATATTGTAAAAACACTATAAAATGGACACCTGTGACAGCATTTTCTATAATATGCATGTTGCTGCATTCCTTTGGAACTGTGTTGGATATTAGGTGCAGAAGAACAAACAATAGCTGGCAATATGACTTGAATCTAGAAAACCCATCCTTTTAACCTGGAATTCCTCAACGTCATAAATTAAAAGATTCTGCTCGACCAGGCACCAAGAAATCTCACATCTGGCCAATACAACTAACAAAAGTGTCTTGTCCAGATAACGCATGACTTCAGAACTTCTCTGCAAAGAGACCCTAATTGCAAAGGTTATGGGTAATAAAAGACATAACACACTCCCTGGAATCCCCGGGAAAGGCTTAAAACACATCTGTTTGTCCTTCGATATAAACCAATTTGCCGCTCTTAGACTCATCAGATCATGAGATCCTCGTGATCACTATTCTGCAAACAGCAGCTAAAAAGGAATGAATTAACATTTCACACAAAGTCCCAGTACTTGTGATTTAACCCTCTAAAATTTACAAAATGCATTTGGACCCAAAATGTACACAATGCCTTGCCTTGCTTGATAATTCTGAAAATTACTTTGACCTGTGATTACTTTTATAACTGAAAAATTAATCATTATAGCCTGATGTACCTTTTAAAATATGTGTAGTGATTTATAATCACTTATAACTGACTATTATACTATAACTATAATTCATCTAATTTTACTAAGAATGGTAACTGTTCAAGGCTTAACCTGATAATACACCCTGACAATCAGGTTTCTCATGACGTGTAATGCATTGTCCATGTTGTAAAACCAAGGAATTAACCAGTATGATTTGTAATCAGGGATTTTAATGTTTTGTTACTTACACGTATAATAATCATGAAAGTATGTCATATTTAGTATGTAAATGCTTGCTTGTTTACGTAGAGAATGTTGATGACAACGAATGTAATATCTCGACAGAACGAACGGAACAAACTTTCTACAAAGAGCCAAAGAACCAAACCATGCAAGGAATGCAACGTAAGGAAATGCAACGACACGCCAGTACATCCCGACATCAAAGTGCTGGTGTATTAGTTAACCCTCTGGGGTCGACGGACGCGCTGGCGCGTCCTGCTGGATTTCCATCATTTTGGGGCATACAGATAAGTGTAAGACATCATTAGAGACTATAAAGGGTCTACTTTTATTTGTGTACACTCTCAATAACAACAAAACCTTGTGCTTTTGTAAAATAAAGAAAATAAAAAGGGTGAGCTGTAAGCAGTCTCTGGGTTCGCGAGCATATATCTGAAACACGTCACAAAAATGAACTGAAACTCTGCGAATACTTATCACAAAAACATGAAACATATGTCTAAAGAAAGCTTAAAATGTCTACTTTTAAATAAAATAATTCAAATTTAAAACAAATATTCTCCTGCAATGTAATCTGTATAAAACAAAGTGATGTACTCTTTTTACTGGCTCAGCTAATTTTCTCAAATGCGATCACACCCACTGGCAGAGGGCGCTATTCATACGCTAATGTTCTGAGACGATCAAATCAAATGGTAAACGCCCACGACTATGCCTTAAAAACAAAGTCATTCACATTTCTGCACGTTTGAAAGACAGCATGATACACAAGTAAGAAAACTCCTGGATAGTGACAAAGAGTTACAATTTTCCACAGAAGAATTGCGGGACTCCGATGAACGTTTGTATTTTGAAGAGTGACTTGATCCAGCCGAGGATACAATTTCGGACGAGTAAGTCATTTAGTTTCCATTAGTTGACATGCTATTTTATATAAACATGTACATTTTTCACTAGTGGGACTGTTTCCAGACTTGCCAGCCAGGATTCAGAGTATTGAAATTTGAAATATGTCCTAATAAGCAAGAGTTAGTTACATTTAAATGCTGTTTTGGCTAAAGCAGGTATTTAAATTGTATGCTGTATGATAGAAATATAATAAGTAATATGATATAAAAATAATATGAATGTTTAGATTATATTTTAACTAGTGTTTATGCTGCCTCATTATCTTCATCAAAGCTTGTGCTTGCAAATATATGTTCAGGTTAAATGAGTAAAATGCACTTTAAATATGCCCATATTAGAAAATCACCATCTTATAATGATTTCTGAAAGATCATGTGACACTGAAGACTGCAGTAATGATGCTGAAAATTCAGCTTTGATCACAAATGCATTTTACAATATATTCAAATTGAACAAAAACTGTTCTTTTAAATTGTAAAAATAGTTCAAAATATCACTGTTTTTGCTGTATTTTGGATCAAATAAATGCAGCCTTGGTGAGCAGAAGTGACTTCTTTTAAATGGTAGTGTAGGTCTAAAATTAAGTAAAGTCTTTATGTAAAGAAAATATATAGTCAGATTATTTCCTTTAACTAAAAACTTGATTTTGATCACTAAGTCTCCTCACATTCATTCTCTTTCTGTCACATTCCTCATTGATAGGCCCAGGGGAGGGGTCTTTGGTCTCCTCAGGTGTGAATTACAATAAATATTAATTATAGTTCACACTTCCTCGCATATGACCTTTCTAACACTAAAAGTATCTTACAAAAGTTAAATTACTATATTGTTTTGTATGAATGAGTGTTCAGGATAAAATATTCACATAATTTTGTAGCAAAAACTCTTGGCTGCAAGATCCAGTTCTCAAAAGGCTTGTGGACAAATGTTTAGAATGTGTTATATGGCCTTATTTTAATGACTTAAACCATGCATAAACGTTATTATCTCAAAAATACAAACATGTACACACATGTTGCTCAAATATTATTTTAGCCTAGTTTGTGTTGAATACATTGTTATCAGACTTAAGCCATTAATGTGTTTTTAAGCAACTGAAAAAAGCACAAATGTCAAGGCATGTCAAAATGTCTCCAGGGCCCAAAACACCCACAGACCCCAGAGGCTTTATAGTTAAGTAAATTTATAATTGATTTATAGTCTTGATACACTACAGTGTTCGAAGTTCTATTAAGTATCCATTTAATGTATTTGGCAATAAAGGACTGCACCATGGTGTACTGTCAGAATGTTACATTTTTACAATATTTACAGTATGCTGGATCTGTTCTGTTACCCCTTGGGGGTTTTATTTGCTGCACTCCCTGCTCTGTCCATGCAAAGCTGCATAGATGGGTGGAGAGTTTGCCCAGATAAAAAACATATCGTTAACAC
Organism: Xyrauchen texanus; assembly: GCF_025860055.1. Lineage (NCBI taxonomy): Eukaryota > Metazoa > Chordata > Actinopteri > Cypriniformes > Catostomidae > Xyrauchen > Xyrauchen texanus. The sequence continues at coordinate 24,062,560 of NC_068303.1, read as the reverse complement.
CAACAGATTTCTTCAATTGTCTATAAGTGATTAAAGGTTTTCATTCAAGTGTTCAAGTCAAATATTTATTTGACGGAAGTGGTCCTCACAGAATCTTAGTCATTGATATAATCACTGTGATGCACAGCCTCTCATGGCTTTTTGCTCTAATGAACTGGGTCTATCTCAATATGTACTGTATTTTTATGCTCTATAATTATTCATTCAGAATAAAATACTATAGGTATGTCAGAGCAGTGGCCTCATGGACAGTGTGAATGCTCCTACACGTTGAGCTAATGGAAGATCCAGGTTCAAGTCTGCCCTGGGTCATATCCCCATCCCCTTTGTCCCATACCAGACCTGTTTTATAGTCCATTGTCATTTTCTGTTCCCTCTTTCCACCCACATTTTCTCTGCATTTATTTCTGAACATCAGCAGATACTGTACAGGACATGTAACTGCACTGGAGAGGGACAGACTAGGGCATGAAAACACTGAATCATTAATGCAATTTCTAATTTCCTTCACCATTTAGCAGATGCTTTTTCATCCAAAATGACTTACAATTTGTAGATTGCAGGCATAGTCCCTAAAGAGCTTCTTGCTTGAAGGAGGGTTGTGATGTCAGTAACTCTCCAGTTACAGGTTCACCTATGTTTGGGACATCAGCTACCATCCAAATAAATTAAAGGTACTGAATTTTTTATACTTCAGTAACTGCTGTATGTATGTTACACTCTGTTTAGGACACACTGCCCAACCAATGGCATGCATTTTAAAGCTATTGAAAAACTCTAAGCTTATGCAATGGACTCAAGTTTGATTTTTACCCCTCAGAGGCAACATAATTCCTTTAGGGTGGAGTATTGTAGAAAAACTGATTGTGAAATCATGCAACGACATGCCTGCTCTGTGCTCGAGTTAAGAGTGCAATGAGAGAATATGAACAATGTTTACAAAACAGCGTAAAGACAGTGTTTGCTCATTCTTTGATCAGGCTTCCTCTTAAAGTTAGATTTTAAACCATGATAAGGCCTCTTACTAATAATGAGGTGAGTCTTCAGTCATATTTGTTGTCACCAGCATTAAAATCACTCTTCCATCAAGAGTTCTCTTCAAGTAGGACAAAGCTCTTTGAAAAGGCATATTGTTTGCTTATAAGCCCAAGCTATTGACAACAAACTTTGCCCTTAATGTGTTGAGTCAAGTTTTTATAATTATGATGGAAACAGTGCCAACTGGTTAGATGGAGTTAGCAAGCAGCGCCAACACCCCTAAGCGCCATAGTCAAGATTTCAAGGGATAGTTCCCCCAAAAAGAAAAATTATGTCATCATATACTGTGACAGGTCTCTTGTATGTTGTGAAGGAGGAAGCAGGGGCAAGGTAAACAGTCAACATAAATCTTTTATTCACAAGCTTTTCAGCTTCTACACAAATGTTGGCTTTTCAGCACAATAAATAAACATAATGCTATACTGCTGCGGGTATCTCTCTCTTCCCCCTCCGGCGGTCTGGGATGCTCTTTTCAGCTGTAAGAGATAAATTCCTACAGGTGTCAGTCCTTTCCGTTCTTACTCTCTCGGCCTCTCCCTCCAAAGATGTCGCTTGGCCATGCCCACATCATCAAATATCCCCATCGCCCGAATCAGGCAGGGGACCTTCCGGCCTGTCACTTACACTTTATAGAGAGGAAATCTGCCACAGCCATCTGTGCCCCTGGCCAGAGGACCACCTCAAACTTAAAAGGCTGGAGAGCTAGATACTATACCAATGGGTGATCCATGCGTTGGTATCCTTCATGCGATTGAGCCACTGGAGTGAGGCATGGTCCGAGGGTGAAAGGATGCCTCAACAAATATTACTGGAGGGTTAGGATCACCCACTCTATCGTGCTGTACCTAGTCTCCCTCAGTGAGAGTTTGTTACTAATGTACAGCATGGAACGCTCCTCCCCCTCCACCATCTGGGACATTTCTGCTCCCAACCCCCTGTCCGTTGCATCCATCTGCAATATAAAAGGGAGAGAGAAGTCAGGAGAGTGTAATAATGGCCCGCCACAAAGTGCTCCTTCCACTGGACTGGATCTGGTGCCCCCTTTTTAGTTAGATCAGTCAGCGGGCTGGTGACGGTCAAATAATTAGACACAAGCCTACAATTATAGCCAGCCAGCCCCAGGAACTGTCTCACCCATTGTCTCCTCTTTGGTTTTAGGTCTCGGGCAGGCTGCAATCCCTGTAGTTTTATCAATTTGAGCCCAGATACCGTACTTCCACACGCCCAGTTGCACTCTTCTTTGGGTTTGCCATGAGTCACGCTCCTCTCAACTGCTTCCGGATCTCACGTTGCGTAGTCCACCAGAACCAAAACAAAGCGATGCCTGCGTGCCGTCCACTCTAAAGGCCCGATGACATCCATACCAATTCTTTCAAAGGGGACCTTGATCAATGGAAGGGGGTACAATTGTGCTCTTGGGTTGGCAACTGGATTCACCAGCTGACATTCACTGCATGCCGCACACCACCAGCGAAGATCCCTGCGAATATCCGGCCAATAGAAATGGGCAATTAAATTAAAGTTCAGTGTCCTTTCCTTTCCTAAGTGACCCACCATCTGATTATAATGAGCTGTCTGGAAAAACATTTCTAGAGGGCTCCACAGTATTAACAATTGTGTTGTATCCTTTGTCTGAACATCCTGCGTTACTTTATAAAACCGATCCTTGATAATTGTAAAATATGGAAATGCAAGTGCAATGTCTGGTTGGAGGTATTGACCATCAATCACTTTCACTTGATCAAAGGCATGCCTAAGGGTCTCGTCTTGCATCTGTTCCAGAGGGAAGTACCCTTCAGGGAATCCTCTAAGGGCTGGGGAAGCCGAGACAGCCCTCGTTCCGCCTCTGTGCTCCTGTACCCCTCTTAATACTTACAGGTATCCGGTATGCTCCTGCTCAATCAGGGACAGCCTGTGACATGTTGGGGATCCAGACAAATGTCTCCACCTCCATCGTGGGTCATCAGTCCTGGAAATTCCCAGGTTCCCCACAGCTCCAACAGACCGTCCCAGACCTGCAGCAGTGGATTCACCAGCCTTTGGTGGAGAGGGTTAGGGGAAACTGGTGTTATGAACGGCCCACAGGAATGGAGAACCGTTTTTTGGTAGGAATTCTCCATTTCCGAAGAACAGGATCAGGATGAAGGGAAGGAGAGGGGGAGGAGAGAGAGAGAAAAGGAGAGGCCTCGTCTGCCCCTGAATACACTACCATATGGTCCTCAGCCAGCTGGACTTCCTCGTCCAGCGATGCCCACACCACTGTCCCTTTTGGTAGCCGGGCGATGAAATGTTCCAGTACCATCACATCGACTACTTCCCCGGCGTCGCAATCTTTAGCTAGTAGCCACCTTCGGCCGGTGTCATGGAACTGTTTGAAAAATGCGAATGGGCGGCCGTGCTCACCGAGCTCCCGGAAGCAGAAGTGTTGCCAATGTTGTTCTGGGCTGCGGACGACCCGTTGCAGGATGGCTTTCTTTAAGTCCTTGAACACCAGGAAGCTGATGGGTCATGAGTTGGGCTTTCCCTGGCATGTTTCAGTTGTCCACTTGAAGAGCTCGATAAATGCCTCTGGGTCATCCTAAGGTCCCATCTTGGCGAGCGTGATGTCAGGTACAGCCACAGGTGGGTCTGGGGTTGTGGCTGAAGACCCTTCCAGGTGTACCAAGCTCCATAGCACCTGCCAATCCTCCACTTGAGCCTGGAGGAGCACACAGACCTACTGTTCTTGTTCCACACACAGGTCAAGCAGAGCCTGATGTTGGGTTTGATGTATGCTGGTGAGGGTCTTGAGTACTTCGACCACTGGCGAGGACTCCTAATTCCCGGGTTTCAGCACCATTGAGACAGTCTTGTATGTCGTGAAGGAGGAATTGGGGGCAAGGTAGCAGTCAATATAAACCTTTTACACTCAAGCATTTCATCCTGTACACAAATGTTGGCATTTAAGCACAATAAATAAACACACTGGAATACTGCTGCATGCATCTTTCTCTTCCCCCTCCTGTGGTCTGGACTGCTCTTTTATCCCTCCTGGCTCTCACTGCAAACACAAACAGCTGTTAGAGATAATTTCCCACATGTGTCAATCCTTACTGTTCTTCCTCTCTTGGCCTCGCTCTCCACAGACGTCGCTCGGTCACCCCCATATCACCACATATACTTAACCTTGTGTTGTTCCAGACACATTTTCGTTTTTCCATAGAACACATAAGGAGATTTTGGCATAACGTTAGCCTCAGTCACCATTTGCTTAAATTGTATCTTACTTCCATACAATGAAATTGAAAGGTGCCTGAGGCTGTCATTCTGAGCAAGAAAGTAAGCGATATGTGTTTAGCCCAACATAGGAGTGAGTAAATAATTAGAGAATTTACATTTTTGTGTGAACTAGACCTTTAAGGCAGTGGTCAACCCTGTTCCTGTAGCCCCCCAACACAACATATTTTGGATATTTTGGAAATAGTGTAAAAACACTGGATGAGTATCTGATGGCAAATCTAAACCCCAAGGGCTCTGGTTTAGTGCATGACGACAAGTGTGGGTGCAGTGGCTGCAGCTGAAGCTGACGCGTGCCGGCCCTGTGCAGGGCGTGGAGGCATTGGGCTGGCGCTTTCTCTCGCGTCAGCACGGCTTGTCTCTACAGGAGAGAGATAACACCCTACGGCTCATTTGAAGCTTCCTTTTACTCAAATGACTACAGCACTGTCCTGTATCCCCTCGGGTGGACAAGAGCATGTTTCCCCTGATACTGCTTTTTCTTTTTTTTCTTTTTGAGCAAGGGCTAATCTTGTACCCCATGGCAGCATTCAGAAGTGGAACTATTAGAAGGGACCCTACTAAATAAACCATCTGAAAACAGCTTAAGCTGGTTAGCTGGTCTTAGGTGGTCGGACCTGATTTAAGCTGGTGGTCTAAGTGCTCAAAACCCCTTTGAAACCAGCCAACTGGCCAGGTTGTGTGATCTGGTGTAATCTGGCTTGCTGGTTTTTCCTGAAGGGCACATATATAGATATATGTGTGGTTGTGTCCCAAAAGCATATTTTCTAGGTTAAGAATATGCTTTTGGGACACAACCACACATATATCTACATATGTGCCCTTCTGGAAAAACCAGCAAGCCAGATGACACCAGATCACACAACCTGTGTACACCCCTGTGTATCAAATGAATACAGTGTTAATTAGCATAATACTGTTGTTCAGCATTAATGGGTGGGGCTGTCAAAATGAATGATTTCCCATCAAACGTATTTGGTAAGGGCTCTTCTTCTCTGAAATGTCCCAAATTTGAAACTTGATGAATAGAGGTGGTAATGCTTAACAGCTATTTGTGAATCTAGCTGTTTGTTGTGTGTTAATGCCCTCCACTGTTCACACAAAGATTGCAGTTACAGCACAGAGACCAGAGAGAATAAAAGGAGAGATTAAACCAAAACATACTTAGAGAGGTTATTCAGCAGGGTTATGATACATTCATATACCCCAGGCAGTATAATTGTAACCGTTATGTGATAATTATAACAATAAAATATACAACACAACACAAGACATATCCTCAGATTATGAAGGACAGGCTTTAATCATAACATTAGTCTACATGTAAACACATAGCAAGCAAGAGAAACAAGTTGATATGGAAAATATGTATTTTAATAAACTTTCATAAAAGAAACTATTAAACACCTTTAAAACCAAAAGAGACATTCTATTACAACAGTAGGTTAATATCTACCCATCATCCACATTTTTTATTATTAGCATGTCTCCTGGGTTGCACTGTTCTTTTTACGTGCCCAGTTTGACAGTAAGAAAACATTTCAGAACATTTTTACTAACACGCTCAAAAAACAAAACAAAACAAAAATCAGCAATTGATTGTTACTAAATTTGTATTTTATATTGGGAAGAGTTTTCTAACTGGTATAACCAAGGAAAATTTGTATATTGAGAGTTACATTCTATTCTTTTATTATACCTATCCTGTTTTACAACATCTTGTAGTACCCAAGTGAAAATTTGAGCAATGTATGGTACATCTGGTACCTATTATTTTAAAGCCAACTTTGAATTTATTATTTATTTATTTTTCATCAAAGAGATCCATTCTTTTTGTCCATTTAATTCAAGTTTTAGACTTGGCAACTCTGCGTATCCCCTGCTTTACTGAATACACATAGTGAATCTGAATTTTCATATTTCAAGTATTTCATCTTGAACATCTATACTTCATGAGAATACTTCAATAAAATTTCAGTGAAATAGTATAGCTTTGAATTTTTCATTTTTTTTACTGAAAATCTTTGTGACATAATGATGTCAGAAGAGGGAGCTGTTGTGCTGTTTATCCATATTTGTTACACGCAGACTAATATCTTTTAAATAAAGAGAATATTGGTCCTTAGCAGGTTGAATGGAAATGTTTCTAACATCACCAGTGTTGACAATTATTTTGGGGGAAAATACCTGTGCCAATTTAGAGGAATCCTGACAATAATTTGTTTTCTTCTTGCAATATAAGCATGAACATAAAAGTGCAGCACTACTTCTATATACTTACATGGCATGGCATGGGTGCAATAGGTTAGTGCATGTAAATCTACTAGTCTGAGTCTCACAGATCCAGACTTCTCAATAGCGGCTTAAATCTGGTCCACACTGTTGCTATTCTGGCCAAAACGTATTAACTTATTAACACTGTAATGCCAACTATTTTTTATTATATTTTTTATGGTGCCAACACGGCAAGGTACGACACTGTCACTGTTGCACTAAAAAATCCTTTTCTGCACTTCACTTCTATAGTACACTTGTACTCTAGTGCTGTACTACTCTAATACTCTACTGAAATTTGGTAAATGGATCAATGTAATGTCAAACATAACCTTTCTTCCCCAGTGGACTGATACAAATCTGATGAGGTGGACTTTTAAAATCAGGAGGCAGGGTGCCATCTCTGAATTATTATTATTATTATTATTATTGGTTTTATTTTTTTGTCAGTCCAAAGTAAATTTATATTTCATTTCCTTTCTACATTTGAATTGTTTCCGGTTTAAGGCGCATGGAATACCTTTAAATTGACACTGTCAACAAGCAACCAGTATAGGGGCGACGTTGGCTGAGTTTGTGGAGTGGGTCAGCTGCCAATCGCAGGGTTGAATCCCCCACACGACTCCACATGCCGAAGTGTCCTTGGGCAAGACACTGAACCCCAAGTTGCTCCCAATGGCAGGTTAGCGCCTTGCATGGCAGCTCTGCCGCCATTGGTGTATGTGTGTGTGTGTGTGTGTGTGTGTGTGTGAATGGGTGAATGTGACACAGTGTAAAGTGCTTTGGTAAACTCTAAGGTTAAAAAAAGCACTATATAAGTGCAGACCATTTACCAGTATAATATTTTAAAGGAATAGTTCACCCAAGAATGGAAATTCTCTCATTATTTACTCACCCTCATGCCATTCCAGATGTGTATGACTTTTTTTCTTCTGCTGAAAACTAACTAAAACTAAGATTTTAGAAGAATATTTCAGCTCTGTAATTGAATGGGTACCATAAAGGCAGGATCAAACTAATCCATAAAACTCCAGTGGTTAGTCATTAAGTCCTCTCCAGTAGGTGGCGATATGCACAAAGAATGGAAATCACCAAAAAAACAAAGATGAAAGTGAAATAATTTTTTTCATCTTGCTTCTGAAGATTTATCAGTTTAACCAGTCATATGAATCTGTGTATCTTCTGTTAATTCCACTGATAACAAAAAAATAACATGTCTATTTATTTAGCAATTATTTGCCTTCGTGACTTATTCACTACAACAGGTTTTTAAAATGTTATGTTTTAGAATTTTTTTAATTTGTAACTTTGATTTTCCAGGAATCTGTAACTCTGTATTTTCCAGTGATGAGCAGAATGGCGTGGCCAGGCCATGAGGCTGCACGGCCGGCTCTGAATCAGCTGATCAGAGGGAGAACAAGATTAAGGGGAGCTGGGGACACCAGTTCCAGAGAGAGATGCATGCGGCCGCATTGCACGTGTGTGTGTGTGTGTGTGTGTTTTATGTTGAGTTTCTTATAAAATTTTATGTTTACTCTTCAGCCAGTTCCTGCCTTCTCCTTGCCAATCCTTTACCTGTTGCAGTCCCCGAAAATGTGCTTAAGACTATAGGCTTATGAGGATTGACACTTATTACCTACTTTATGTTGTACCATTTGGGGTTCCTAAATGATGGATTTTAGTCATGGGGTAATGCAATAATTTCTAGAGTTTCTCCCTGATTTTAATCCAGTGCAAATGGGTCTTGCCAGTAATGTTTTCAGTAATGTTTTTATGGATTGCACATTCATGTGGCTGTAAAGATTATGGCATCATTTACCTTAAAAATTATAAAACGGTCATTAAAAATAACACCTGGTTATAATACCCAAAAAAGACATACTAACACATACTTTATAGCAGTCTGCTAAATTACACAGATTGTGATAATTAACTCCTCTGAGCATTCACTTAATGTGTTATGATCCACATACTGCTCCTGTTGTGTTTGTAATGCCGAAGACCACTCATGGACAATCATTTCTGTGTGCAGACTGTGTGCATGTCATATTAGCCATATTATTTATCATCTGAATTGTTGCATTCTCTTACCCCAAATAAAATATACTGTATGTTAGGTCTCTTATCTTTACTCTCCCTGCTGGTGACTTTTGTAAGTGAAGAAAAAAATGTAGTTTTTTTCTTTCTTCTCTTAAATTTTAGTTTTGAAAAGGGAGAGTGGGAAAAAAAATTAAAAAAGGCTCGAATTCTACCTTTTAAAAATGAGTCAAGTATGTTTTTGCTTTAGCAGAAAAATGTAAAGAAGAAAACACACCTGTTTGAGCATCAACAGGTTAAAGTAATTTCATGTTCATGTTTTGATTCAGACCTGATCTGAAGTGGTGTTTTCCGATATGTTTCATTTAGTCCATCCACACCCACCACAGACTAATGGAAGCTTTAGCAGCCTGCTAGTCAGACTGGAACTGACCGTTTTTTTGCAATTTCTAGCCATTTTGCCTTGCAATATACATCACACGGGCCATTAATGTCTTTAAATGTGCCATCTGAGGCTCACTAACATACAGCATGTTCACTCCTGTTGGTTTTGCCTGTTCCTCCCTTGGCCAATGTTGATTTTAACATCAGATGGAATTGCAATTTAAAGGCCCTTTCAGCTCTTCAGAGCATTTTACAAGCACTTAATCTGTCAAACAGCAATAAAGCAATAGATTGAGATATGTTCAGCCTTACATAGTAATGTCCTTCTCTTTTAATAATTCTTACATTCCCTTTCAACACAAAGAGAAAAAATAAACACAATCAGAAAAACATAGATCTTCAAAAAAGACTTTTAGTGCAACTGATTGCCATGTGTCGTTCCCTAACAAAGATCAGGATTATTTCTTTTACATTTTAGCTTGGATCATTTTGTGAACCATTCACAATGTGATGCAGGCTTTGCTCCGAGGCTGATATTAAAGGTTGGGGCATTTAAAAACACTATTGGTTAAACAGCAAACTCAAAAAGGAGATTACATTGAAGTCTTCAAAATGAAGTGCGTCATTGCTGCGCCATTAGCGACATCAAGTGGAAAAGCCATAATAATGACTCATTTTCAAACAGGTTTCCTGAACACTACCCATCCACCATTGGTTAAACAAACAACCCCAAATTCACACTATAGTATATGCCAGTGTTGCTGTATCAGGCTGGTTTTGATGCTATAACAATCTTGTTATAGATTTTTTTAAGTTTCAAAGAAAAAGCTATCTGATGACACTTTCTATGCAAATAAACCTATTAATGGCTTACCTCTACTTTACATGAAATAAAATAAAAAATCACAACAGCTACTGCCATTTTAATTTTAAGGGTAAAAAAAGGTAGGAAATTGTCATAAAGTTTATTATTATTATGAGTGTTTTGCCACATTCTAACATTAATAAATGGATCTCAGTGGGGGAAAATACTAAAATAATTATATGATGCCTTAAATTTTTTATTTCACAGCTCAGCTACCAGTCCAGAGTTAAGCTTCCAACCCTTTTGTGGCACCAAAAAATACTTTTAAATGTAAGTTTTAAAACAATCAAATAATAGACAAATGTGGACAAATGTTAATAACCAGTGTTCATTTGCTACCAGCAGAACTATGTAATAATGTCCGAAGATTGCCTATATTTTCTTTGCTAAGGGGGTAAAACCCAAAATGATGCAAGGTGCCAACTGAAATCTTATAAGAAAAATCTCATGAGACTTTTCTTTTACAATCTTTGTGTGATATAATTTTCAATGTTTTACACAAAATGACAAAACAACCAGTGACATCATATCAGATAACATATCAGATGGTCAACATTCTAGTCTAGCCAAACTGAAAAAGGCCAACTGAACAAGGTTGTCCAATATGAGGGTGTTATAAGAATGTCGATACTCTGAGAGCATGTCTTCTGCTGCATCATCCTTCGTCTAGACCAGAGGTTTTCAATTGGTGAGGCGCGCCTCCCCTGGGCGCCAGAGTGTCGGCGCAGTGCAGGGATATAACATAACGGTTAGCTTCTGTACACACCTGTCCTGCTAGCTTGCATGTTAAGTGCGTGTTATGCATATGCATGTTGCAAAATGGATCACTTTGTAGTGTCTACAATACAAAAGTCTACAGGAGAGGAGGCACATTCTGGGCCAAGCAAAAATGGAGGAAGTATGATAACGAATATTTAAAGTTGGGATTTTCGTGGATCGGTCCCGATGGTGCGCCGCTGCCACGGTGTGTTATTTGCAAAGAGGTGCTAGCAGATGATAGTATGAGACCCTGTAAGCTCCAGCATCACATTGAGGCCAAGCACTCTAGTCTGATGGCCAAGCCACTGGAATTTTATGACAGAAAGCTGAAGGAATTGCAAACACAAAAGAGAGTAATAGAGACTTTTTGCTCTGTTAATACTAAGGCGACTGAAACATCATATCGCGTTGCTTTACGTATAGGATTGAGTTTCCCCACCTCTCTCGAAAGGCTATGAAAGTCCTCATCCCCCTCACCTCCACTTACTTATGTGAGAGCGGGTTTTCCATTTTGACCCTGCTTAAAAGTAAATACTGATCAAGGCTGCAGGAGGAGGTCGATTTACGTTTATATGTCTGATGTTGATGCTTTCAAAGTTTAATTGGCTTAGCCTAAAATCTCCAAAATAGATCTTATTCAGTTGAGGTAACATTAGTAGCCTGTGGCTGTTAATGAACATGTTTCCAGTTTAGTTATTTGACTGTCGAGGGTCATCTGTTCAGTGATCAGAAAATAGAGCTGTCCATCCTGCTGATTTCATTCTATGTCTGAATTTGTTGGCTCTTCGGTTATTGGGCTGTTAAGAATACTTTGTTTAGTTTTTTGAATGTGGAGGATTCTGTTCAGAAGACTAATTTGAACAGTTTCCCAGTTGCTTGAATGTGGTCAAAATGTGTTGCAAAGTATGTGTTCAGAATAAGTTTTAAAAAGAAAGACAAACGTGTTTGAAAAGTTTTTAAAAAATATTACCTATTACAAAATGTATCTGAAATTAAAATGGAATATTGATAGCTTAATAAAATGTTTATCTTAATAAATAAAGAATGTATATTGATGGAACTCATTTTGAGTAGAACATAGCAATAACAATAATAGTATTACAAACTTCTACCATTAATAGTAGTAGCCTAGTAGTACCAATAATAATAGCCTAATTAGTGGTTGTGGAGGTGTGTGGGGGCACGGCTGTCTTCAAGTTCTCTAAGGGGAGGCTCACTTTCACCCAATTTGAAAACCCCTGATCTAGACCATGTTCTTCAACATTGGTGTGGAACAAAGAGAAATGTACAGCCTTTAGGTCGAAATAAAAGTACATTCTAAATCTTGATTTGAGACAGCAAAGTCAAAATGATGGCTTTCTTTGTTTGTTTGTTTTTTTCTTTTTTTTCTTTTTTGGTGTTTTAATGATATTAAAGAATAAATGTCCTACTCCCACATCACAGCATGTACCAGCAAAGAATGTGAAGCATGGCTTGGCAATAAATTTAACTGACTGACTGCATGAAATCAGCTTATATCAAAGGAACCAAGCCTGGTGCTCAATATTGCTTCAATAAAACTGTTCTTTTTTTACAGCTTTTTTTATGCTGTTTTGGTGCTGTAATATCTACATTCTTTGTCATGCTTTGTGTTGCTCTACCATTTTAACTGTACCAGCACTGGGTCATGGAAAAATTCACTGTCTGTATCACACATTTACTTGGATGAGTGTATGTGAGTGAATTACCAAAATATCTGATCATGCTTGTACAAAACGGAATCATCGAAAGCACTGCTTCAATCCAAATTGAGCTTAATTAATTAAAGTCAACATTAATAGGCACATTTCACAACTCATGTCAACTCCATAATGTGTCATATACTGTACAAGCAGTGTTAAGTATGTTACTCAAAATGACTCAAAATGCTATTTGAATTCATAGTTTAAATGTATTATACATATTATGTGAGTAATGTATTTAAAAGTAATTACTTTAATTTAAAGTCAGTAACTCTAATCGGATCACAATAAAAAATGTAGTGTGTTACATTACTTTTTGACTAAAAAGTAATTAATTACAGTAACTAATTATTTTTTAATCGGTTACACGCAAAAAAGTTTACAAGTGAAACAGATGTGAAAAATGTAGGACAGGACTTGTTTGTAACATTTCATAACTACTATTTTCTGTTATGTTAATATTAATTGACTTTGTTAACTACTGAAAAGATTTAAGAAAGACTGCATTACCTAAAACAGAAGGCTAAAACAATGCATAAATAGCATTAATGGGGAAAAAATCATACTGTACAGGTTTGGAACAGCATGAGAGTAAGTCAATGATAAAAAAAAAATATATTTTTTTTTTTGGTGAACAATCAGTTTAATAGTGCTCCACTTTAATAATGTGCTTCAATTTTATGCTAAAATATTTTTTCCAACTTTTTAAGATTATGACTCCATTGTTGGCCATTTTATTTTAGAATCTGCTGCTAAATGAGTGTTTTCTGAAGTTTATATCTGGAGAGCACCATTCCATAACAGTCTTGGGTAAGCGAATGTTTAAACAGGCCTGTGAGAGCTTTGGCTGTGGCTTGCAGCAATAAATCTGCAGGGATTGTGCAGCCTGGACTGTGGCCCTCTGAGATGGCTCCATTATCCCTTTCTTTCTATTCCTTTTCCTGTCTCACTCTTTTGCTCCATTTCTCGTGACGATTTACAATGTTTTTCACTTGACTTTTGTCACTCCTTGTAAGCTATTTCACATCAAGCACATTTCTAATTTCTCTAGTGTAATATGTAATAATATGTTGTATTTGGGTGGAGTCAAACTACGGATAATCACTGTTGCAGACCTATAAATCTATGTCCTCTGCAGCTCATTATATTTCCCAAAAAGCATTTATTTAAACGCATTTCAGAATTCAGAGTCCAAGTACAAACTATATATAATAATAGTGTTCACAGGATCTATCCAGTTTCATTTGATGGATCAACTGTGCTTGTATCTCAGATTTGATCATTCATACCTGCATAATTTTTATATTTCAGTCCTCCTATTTCTCTAAAGAACATAATTTTGTTGCCTTACGTAATGCACATTTCGGACACATTTCTAAGATCTTTTCATAAGTGGACAATTCCTTGAATAATTGAAAAGTCTGAGGTTCACACAGACAGAGTTACAGAGCTTGCATTTCATTTAATTGGTGAAGTATGTAATTTATTCTAATGCAGTTGTGCCAATGTTTCTCTGTTGGCTTGGTGAGGTTAGTATATCCCACATTATATACACTTTTCAGGGAAATCAAACTCTGAATGGGTTACTTGTCTCTGCATATTAAGCTGGGATAGGAGAAAATATTTTAACAACGAAAAAATGACACAGACCACCTTTAAATTTGAAGAGCACGCTCTTTAAAAGGTGTGATATCCCTGACTGCTGCCAAGTAAACCATAGTTTGGCTAAATCTGAAGAGTGAAGACTGCAGTCAAATAAATACCTGCCTAACACATTAGTGTCTTTTTTCTCTCATGTGGAATGAGGTGAAATGATCTGGCCTAGTAAAAAATGCAACTCAAGAACTGAGACTGATAAGAAAAAAAGAAACTGATCTGTGCTGTAATGTTTTATTTAGATTTTGTATTACTTGTAAATGTGAGTCAGACAGTTGATTGTATTTTATAACAAGTATATGTTGACTATTTTTTATTGTAATTTTCTGTAGTCCTTAAAACATTTTTTTTTTTCAATATTCCCCTAGAATTGTGTCAACAGCAAAATATTTTGTAGTTTTTATCTGTCATAGTTTGCTCATTGCATTAATAGTTGTTACCGTTACTTTTGCTGATGCTATCAAGCTTTCCTTCTTTAATTAATAAATATTAAGTATTAAATTAATTAATATATATGTATATTAAATGTTCATATATAATAATAATGATTCATAATAAATATTAAAATGTTAAAAGTTAAAATTTTATTTAATAATACATATTTTATACAGTATATTTACATATACAGTATATGTAAGATTTGAATAACTAATCTGAATAACTAATATCACAATCATATAGAAAATGATTGTGATATTACTAATAATATTATTATATAAAAACTAATATTAATATGATCATTTAGTATTTATTGCTAAAGTTGTCTGATTGCAATGGACATGACAGGTCTACCATAACTTTGGCCAAGGTCTTGTATCACTGTAAAATTGTGTGTATTGTGATACACATTTTTGCGAATATAGCCCACATTTTTACAATTTGAAGATCTATAATGAAGTGCAATATGTAAATCAAAATCATCCTCATGTAAAATTATACAGTTTTATAATTTAATACACAAAATACACAACTTCACCCTACTTCAGAGAATACCTTGGTTTCATTTGCATATTTCTTTTGGTTGCTAAAATAAGGTTTTACTGTAGTTCAGAATCTGTGCTAAAATCCATTTTTGTATGGACTGTTTTCTGAACTATCTATTTATATGTTATTTCTCTGCATGTTAATGCTTAATTGTTTATGTAAAACTCCAGGTAGCTGTCTCTTAAATGTCATGTAAAGTGCATGTCTGGACAACTAACAGATAAATAGAAAGGAAATGGTGGAATGCTGATGTGTTTAAGTCATTTTGAAATAATGAGAAAACATGTCTTCAATGAATCAGGAGAGTTTGGCAATTGGTTGATCAACAGCCATATGGTAAAACTGAGAAATGATTCTTCACTTGATCTTATCTTCACCACTTTTCAAAATCTGTATCCCACCATTATTTCATCTTTGCCATCTGCTCCACAGGTCACAAGAGCCCTGGAGCCGGAAACAGCTGACAAAGAAAAGAAGAAGTATATTGGCTTCCAGAGAATGATTTATTTGTAAAGAAGAGGAAGATCCCAAACCCAATGCCACAAACAACCATGAAGAACATTTGTTCAGTGACACAAGGCCTCTTGAACGAGGAATTAAAACCTCCTGACTTGTGCTGCCCAGGTCATGCCAATGCCAGGGGTTCAATATGATCCCCAAGGGCATCAGAGGTCAGCGTGAAGCTTTGTAGAAGTGAGAGAGGAAGTTGTTGATGTTATGGTGTTGCACTGTTATTTAGGGAAGGTATTATTCTGCCCACTGGCATTTTCTTACTCTGGCACTTTACTGACTTTGCGATATATGTTATGAGTCTTATGTGACTATACTAACAGGAAAATGTTTTACAGATGGTGAGTTTGCCACTCGATATAAAAAAGAAACATAATACTTTGGAGTGGAACAAAGGCCGATAATTGATGCCATCATAATCATATTGCACTAATAACCTCCAAGTAAAGCTGAACCTATCAAATAGTTGCAAATATTGTTTTTGAAATAACATGTAGTGAGAGGAAAACTGGGTTAACAAAGTCTACCCATCAGAATACCCTATAGTTTCCTTTGGAGCTGCCAATCAGGAGCACTGATTTAGTTTTCTAGGTGGGCAAAGTGAAAAGTGAAATGCCTTGTTCCGCTTATTATGAAGATAATTCTCTTTTTTCTGAGTTTTTCCACCTTGCTTTGGAGTTCATGATAGTGATTATTGAAATAGTCCTCAAAGATGGGGAACATGTCCCCTTGAATAGTGATTATTACTAAGGCAGACCTTTCTGGATTAGATACATCACTGTTACACCAGACAGCCCTGATTTTCCTTATTCTTCCAGCTCATCTTATCATCAGGGCCCATTTCTAGCAGTAATAATGAAGTCTGAAAGAGGAAAGAACCCTCCTGAGAAGCAGACTCTCTTCCACACTACATTACTTATAGAGCAAAGTGCACTGAGAACACAATGGTGCAGGAGCTCCATGTGTAGCTTTACAGGTTGCCGATATGCTTAAATGAATATTCGGGGTCAAAATACAAGTTAAGGTCAATGGACAGTATTTTTGGCATAATGTTGATTAGCACAAAAATTTATTTAGACTCTTCCATCCTTTTATATTTAAAAAGCAAAAATAAAAAATGGGTTACAGTGAGGCACTTACAATGGAAATGAATGAGGTAAATTTTTGTTGGGTTAAAAGGAAGAAATGTAAAGTTTATATATTACATCTTTTGTTACTGTAAATTTGTCTCACATTTTTGTGAGACAACAGGGTTTACAGCATTACGTCTTCATATCAGTGTAGTTGTGAAATTTTATGTTACAGTACTTTACACAGAACATTTTAGTAAGTGATTTTATCACACTAAAACTATTTTATGCATATTGTTTACATTTTGCGGCTATAGTTTTGAAACAGTGAGTATTTTAATGTTTAAAATTGTCCCCATTCACTTCACTTGTAAGTACCTCACAGTAACCCAGATTTTTGCTTTTTTAAAGAAAAGAAGGGATGAGTCCAAATAAATTTTTGCCACAATTGAGCTTAATTTGTATTGAACCCAGAATATTCCTTTAACTGTGGATCACAATTATATTTTATTTAGCATATAGGGATTTTTATATATACTATGTGAATTACTTTGAATCTGCAGTATATAAGTATATAATTATAATATAATTAAATAAATTAAGTAGTAAACTTAAATTCAGGATGAGCTTGTACATCTAATCCTGTCAATTATATCTTAAGGATATATAAGTGGGTTCTTATCTCACTCCAGCAACAATTTTTCAAGCATCCCTCCACTTCCCTAACTCCATTTCACAGTAAACATCATTACTTATACTTCTTTATCGATTTATATTAGGAGTCCAGGGGATACAGCTTCTGTTTACCTATAACATACTCAAGATTACTTAAAACACGTTAAACCAAAAATATTCCCCAAACGTTTGTCCCAACTAGCCTAACAGAGTTGTCTGACCGAACAATTTAATATCAAATTATGTTGCTGGTTTGCAATAGGTCATATTTTTACTTAATTTTGTTTTTGCATGTCATGTTTTTGCTTAATAGAATTTACTTCCCTTCAAAGTTTGCATACTTTGACTTTCAAAACCATATAATGAATGGTGACAAAAAGCATTTTTGCATTAATAAAAGCTGGTTGCAGCGCAATGAATGACACGTTTCTTTAAAGTTGAAGTTGACACAATGTCTAGAAAACATGACTATCCTGTATGAGATGCTGAAAGACGGAGCACAGCGGTCAGACACAGAGATTTCATATGTTTACATAAATTATATTTTTTTTTTTGAAAGGGCATTGGGGCATGTCCTTTTGGTGAGGCGCAATATAAGAGTGTAACTATTATTATATATTTTAAGACCCTTAATTTATGTAACTTTAATTGGAAATATATTGAATTACTGGTTGGAAAAATGAAAATGGTGAATCATTAAAAAAAAAACTGAAAAAAGTGCAGACACATACAATATGTAATTGTTTTTATGTAAACGTGCTAGAAGAAAATTTTTGCAATTAACATTTTCATTGAACATAAGTTAACACAAAGAAACAAACAACAAAACTAATCAATCACTTTTAACATTAAACCCCCACTATAACCCCTCCCACAACCAATCTCCCACCCCACCCTGACCCTCACACAAACACCCCTATGGTCAATAGAATATAGACACACACACATAAAAAATAAACACACACAAAAACTAAAACAACAACAACAAAAAAGAAAATACAATAATCAAAAAACTAAACTCTAATTTAATCTCTCCATTGCTCCTCCTTGAGAGTCCCCAAAAACACAAAATAATTTCCCCATTTCTTAAAAAATTCCTAACTCCTATCCTTCTGCTTGACCCCTCCTCAAAGGCAGCCATCCTCCCCATCTCCTCATACCACTCTGGGAACAAGGTTGCTCCATCTGACTTCCATCCCCTTAAAATAACCTGCCTACCAATCATCACACTGGTCAAAACCCAATGTTTTATATACTTATCCTCCAAATATATGACCTCAGCAATCACCACTCCGACCCCTAAGAACCGCTGTATGATCCGACCCCTAAGAAGTGCCTCCCAAGCCATGCCCACAGATGATACTAAGGACCAGTTGGTTTCTATATAAACATTGATTTCAGTTTTTAACATTTGTTGGAAACCAGGATTTTGCAAAAGAGATACATTAAAGTGCAACTATATGATTTATTTTTCTCCATATGTGGCAAACCTCTAAACTCACCAGGGCTTGATCTGAGACTAAGATGTTTCCAATTGAGCAATCCACAACAGATGAAATGAGGGATTTAGATATAAAAATAATCTGTTCTAGAATAAATCTAGAATAAATCTTATGGACTGGTGAAAAATATTTATAGTCCCTACCAGATGGGTTCAAAAGTCTCTAAATATCTGCAAGACCAAGATTTTTACACATCCTGTGAAGTGTCAGTGTTGCTCTAGGGGGCTTTTACATACTTTTACTTCACTATGACCGAGTTCATCAAAAGATTAAAATCTTTTCCCAATATTATATCATGAGGGGTGCCAGTGGCTTGCAACATCCCTTCAAGATCAATAAAAAACCTTGATCATCAATGTTAGGCACGTAAATATTAGCCAAATCAAACATTGTCCCAGAATTTCTGCTAAAACTATAATGATTCTCCCTAATTTGTCTTTAATCTGTTTGAGACATTTGTATTGTAGATGTTTACTTATCAATGTAATGACTCCCCTGCTCTTTCTTGAGCCAGCACTAAAGAAAATATGTCCACCCCATATCTTCCCAAATTTTTCAGCTTCCTGAAAAACAAACAAAAACAAAACAAATTCCAGCCACTAGGCGGAACCAACACAAACCGAAACAAAATGGCGCCCAGCTTCCTCAGACCATTGAGTGTATGCTCAGTGAGTCAATTCACTCTCATGAGAAACACTAAATGGTTTACTCACTCCAATGTATTTATGAAGGACAGTGCTTGTTTGGGAAACATAAATACCCTGCGGCCATCCTTCCTTTCTATTCTCAGTATGACAAGAAACATCAGTGCAAAAGCGATCTTCCATTGATGTAAGTGTTTCTTACATTCCTTGAATGGATCACATTTCTCTTTTGTCGAATTTGCATATCAGGGAAAAATAAAATATTGTGATTTTTCCAAGAAAGCTTTCCTTTGCTTCTCGTCTCGATCTTTATTGGATGATTTAAAAAATTTGGCCAGAATTGATCGGGCCTGTTTTCCCTTAGCAGATCTGTGAGCCAGGAAGTTGATGCTGGATTTCTTCTCCCGCCGCACCATACAAATCGAGGCCCTATTCTGCAAGCCCATCATAGGTTTAATCTTGAGCACGTAAGTGTCTTTTAATATGTCCAGAGCCTGATGATTTTGACTTCTTTGCCATATTTACCTCAAAGAACAAATATGTAACTGGGTGTATCGAATCTCACTGGATTATAACATGAAAATATAAAAAAAACTATCAAAGTTCGCAGAGTTTGTGGTTTACATGTCTGCTACTCGCATGGTGTCACGTGACCTCAAATTGATGTTTTTGATCGTTGCACTTTTCATTGTTTTGTTTTTTTACTTCTTGCACAGGGTCACCGCTTGTTTGAGACAGTATGTCAAGTTAAAAAGAACTTCAACTTTTAAAAGCATGTCTCGAGACACTCTGTTCTATTTTTTGCACTGTGTCTAGCAAATACACTTTCATAATGATACATAATTACACAACTTTTTCCTGCATCACCAATACTTCACCCTTGGTCTGTTGCTTGCACCCCCATAACATCTCCTTGGTCTGCATTTCTAATGTCACTCTAATGCCATTTTCAACTCATTTAAATAGTATTTCAATACTTTGTGCAAGGCTACCGAGACAAACATGTGACTTTAAATTTGAATTCAAGTCGGTTTTAATTGAATGCAGCATAAGAATGTTTATTGGTCCAGAAATAGTATAAATTATGTCTAAAATGAGTCTGCAGTTGATATTATAAGTCGTTGAAAAGACGTCCACAATGACCCCTATTTAAGAGGTCCTGTGGACGTCAACATTGGACGTTCAGAGGATGCCATAAAAAGACATCATAAAAACTTTCATTCTGGCTCCTCAGAGGATGTCATTTTAACGTGCAACAAAGACATATCTTTGCTCAGTGGGTACATTTGGAAATAAAATCAATTGAAAATTCTGAAATAATTTAAATATATTATAAATTCTCTCAAATAATCAAAAAAACAAAATCCTTTATTTGTGCACCATATTGCGAACTTCCCATGCTGCAACAGTCAAATCCTGACCAGCACTCATTGAATCATTCAAATATTGCCAGCTTAAGAAGCTTTTCAACAGCTTTTATGTTAATGCCATTGGATCTCACATGTCTTGTGACTGATTGCAACAATATAAAGTTAGAAACACATTAATAGTGCTTTTTTTGTTGCCGTTTTTGTTTCTTCATATAAATTATTGAGACATATGTTTTTCTGTTTGTAACATCTTTTATGTTTAGAATTGGTTAGGTTTAGGTGTAGGGTTGGGGTTAGGTGTTCAAAAATAGCTGTTTTTTAGTGTAGGCCTACTGTAATATAAAACATTATTGTGACAACATTTACCTGCCTTTTACATTGTTTTATTTTGTTTATAAATGGTAATGTTTAGGCTGGGGTGGGGTTGGGTTAGGGGATCTAAAATATGTATATGTAATGAAACTAATGTTTTTACAAGTATTAGGAATATACCTATAAGTATTAGGGATATGCCCAAATACCTTAATCGGAAAGGCACGTCCTGTAAGTCTATCAGGAATTTAGGAGACACCGTTATTTAGTTTAATAATAATAATAATGTTACATTTATATAGTGCCTTACCAGAGTTAAAGAACACTTAACATTTTCAAATCAAGCACAGTTTAAAGAAGAACACAAGCAAGTTTCAGTTTCTTTGTTTTACATAAGGAGGAATGTTCTGAATAGATGAAATATCTATAGAGCATTTAAAAAATTTTCATCTTTACCAGATAATTCCTTAATCGCTGATGTGAATATAAATGTGGTCAACTTTAAGAGACGGCTAGACGAGCTCCAACATGAAATCATCACTTCAGGTCAGGAATTTAACATCCCTCATGTTTAGGCTATAATTGTTGTATCTTTAGAAATATAGGCTCCACAGATCCATAAATTTGTTGTAATGTTTGATACGTTTATTTAAAATGATGCTTTATCCTTGTGCTTTTTGGATAATTAGTCCAACAAATATTTTTTACATTATTTGGATACATCCGTTATTCGTTTTGAAGTCATTATCCGTGCCTTTCTGAATAAGGTAGTCAGCTTCAGGCACATCCCTAATGAAAAGACACATACAATGCATACAATATTAATAGAAACTATAAATGTAAGAGTAATATTTGAAAAATGGGCATTTAGTTTTGACGCACTTCCAGTGTAAGCCCCGCCCACACCCGGTTCTATCCGAATACAGATACAAATACACTGCACACCCCTAATAATTATAATCAAATGTCAAATAGTTGGTCCGAAGCCAAGCATATGACGGAATCGTCCAAATTAAGGTGAGAAAGAAATAAGAAGGACATTTTTGTGATGCAGGACAAAAGTCGCTACAGTGGCGTCTTCATTATGAGACTGCCCATGGTCTATTTTTATTTATTTATTTTAATACTAGAATACATTTTGACTGAACGGCCCCTTACTGAGGACAGCAATGTCAAAAACACTAAAAATCTCAACAATTCCATTTTACAGTGTACATCTGCACCTTCCTGCATTATTGTTTAGTTGCCAGTTTTGTTGTGATGATCTAAATGTTGAAAATTGCAGGCATGTCACACTTAACACTGTTTGGTCCATGGCTGTTTTGTTTTTAAGGAAGCCTCTGTTTGCTTTTAATCTAATAATCACCAGAATCTGTTACGGAGTAGCCTACATATGATATGAGCAATCGAGGTGACCAGAGGTCTCTTGTGTTATGCATAATTTGGGACACAACAAATAAGTTAGGCTCCTGTGGCTGCCAAATGTACTGGTAATCAGCAGAGATTTGCTTGCAGAACTCTAAAAGCTGTGGCTTTCTGAGATGCAGGGCAATCATCGCAGCAGGCAACATGACTGGTCATCTGACATCCTGAATGCAGGTGAATAGAGAAAGTGGAAGAAAATCACCAAGCATTTCATCTCTGCTTCAGGCCTTGGTCTCCTGTGGAGTTGGCTCTACCTTGTCTCTAAAGGGCATTGTTAGCCCTTGTTAAGGGGCATAATTTACAACCATTCGCTCCCATTCCCAGAGGTCCAAAGACTATGACTTTAAATAGGCCAACAACATTAGACCTACTCCTCTGATAATTGTATTTGTTTTACTAATTTATGCTAAGTTTATGCTAAGGGTGAGGGGTTTTTTCCCCACATTGTTTTGACTAAAAGTTTAAACAAGTTACATTTTGGACAACATTAAAGTAAAAATCACAAAAGGAGTAAACCATTTTACAAAATTGCATTACCTCTTAAATAGCATGATAGAATACAGGTATTAGTAAAGTGTGCTGAAACTGTACTGTTCTTCTGTCAAGTAAGTTTGAGTTACTCCAGGAATCTTGGGTTTTGTGGCAAGCTTTGCCTCACCACAGCTTAAATCAGAGATTAAACCTCAAAACTACATAGTAAAATTGTTAATTCTTGAAATGATTTTATCTATAAGATTTGGCCATCTGGTGTGTAGTTTCACTTACTACTACTGGTGCAATGAATTACTAAATTAAAAGGTAAAGATTGTAACATGTTCATTTTCCTTGTTGTGTGATTCAATATATCTTTACCTGTGGTTGTTTGTTTTTTTATTTTAAGAAAAGAACAAGAAAAAGGGAAAAGAAAGATGGTCAATGAATGTGCAGATACATACAGGATGCATGTTATTGCTCACAGTAAATATGTGCAGTTGTTACTTGCCATTTCTACTTGATGTGATCATTAAGAAATTACTTTCATTAATGTAACCTAATGTTTTTAGGTTGATTCATTAACATTAAATCATAATTTTTTTTGCTGAATAAAATCAGTCAATTTAGATGTTACCACAGGAAGCACATTATTTATTTATTTATTTGTATGCGGCGCTGTTGCTTTTGTCTTGAATAAAGTTTTCAATAATCATTATCATAAAGTGTGTTTCTTTCATGGCTTGTGAACAACTAACCTAACAGCTTCACCCAAAATTAAAAATTTCTTATAATTTACCTACTTTCATGCAATCCCAGATATGTGTGTCATTTTTTTTTTTTTTTTATTCAAGATTTTTAAAATAATATTTCAACTCTGCATGACCATACAATGCAAGTGAATGGTGGCCAGACCTTTGAAGCTCCAAAAATAACATAATGGCAGCATAAAAGTAATCCATAAGACTTTTTTACTACAAAGCTCTATTTTTACTTTCTTTCACATTCTGAAATAAAAGTGGAGATTTAAAGTAAAAAAGGATTGAACTATTGATCTGTTTCTCACCCACACCAATCATATTGCTTCAGTATATTAAACAACTGGAGTCATACACTGGCAACCAAAAGTTTGGAATGATGTACAGATGTTGCTGTTTTGGAAGGAAATTGGTGCTTTAATTCACTAAAGTCACAAAGTACAGTCAGGACATTACTGATGTAAAAAAACAGCCCCATGACTATTTGAAAAATGTAATTTTTGATCAAATCTAGACAGGCCCTATTTCCAGCAGCCATCACTCCAACACATTATCCTTGAGTAATCATGCTAAATTGCTAATTTGTTACTAGAAAATCACTTGTCATTATATCAAACACAGTTGGAAGCTCTTTGGTTTCTTAAATGAAGCTTAAGATTGTCTTTGTGTTTGTTTTCGAGTTGCCACAGTATGCAAACGACTTGCATGTCTTAAGGTCATTAGTAGGTAAAAAATGGCAAAAAAGAAACAGATTTCGCTTGAAACTTATCAGTCAATCATTGCTTTGAGGAATGAAGGCTATACAATGCTTGAAATTGCAAAAAAACTGAAGATTTCATACAAAGGTGTACACTACATTTTTTAACAAAGACAGAAAGAGATGTGGAAGGCCAGATGTACAACTAAACAAGAGGATAAGTACATCAGAGTCTCTAGTTTGAGAAATAGATGCCTCACATGTCCTCAGCTAACAGCTTCATTGAATAATACCTGCTCAACACCAGTTTCATGTACAACAGTAAAGAGAAGACTCAGGGGTGCAGCCTTATTGAAAATGCCACTTTTACATTTATTCATTTGGCAGACGCTTTTATCCAAAGTGACTTACAAAAGAAGAAAACATAAGCAAATCATCTTAAGGAGACAGTGGTACGAGAAGTGCCATACTACAAAGTTTCACTATCATCAGAATAGTATTCAAATCAGATTAATGTGCAACAAGAATTGTAACTCATTTCTTTTTCTTTTTTTTTTTTTTTTTTGTGACTGGTTAAGTGCTCTTTGAAAATATGTTTTCTGTTTTTTGAAGATAGAGACTGAGTCAGCTTCACGGATTGAGTTGGGAAGGTCATTCCACCAACGTGATATGATGAAACTGAAAGTCCGTGAAAGTGTTTTGGTGCCTCTTTGTTTTGGTACGACAAGGCGATGTTCCTAAGCCGACCGCAGGCTTCTGGTGGGAACATAGCTCTGCAGAAATGATTTTAGGTATACTGGAGCAGACCCAGTGACTGTTTTGTATGCCAGCATCAGGGCCTTGAATTTAGTACGTGCATGAACCGGCAGCCAGTGGAGAGAGACAAAGAGTGGTGTAACATGTGCTCTCTTTGGTTCATTAAAGACCAGATGTGCTGCTGCATTCTGGATCATTTGCAGAGGTCTAATTGCACATGCAGGAAGGCCTGCAATGAGAGAGTTACAGTAGTCCAGTCTAGTTATGACAAGTGACTGAACGAGCAGTTGTGTGGCATGTACAAAGAGGAAAGGTCTTATCTTCCTGATATTGTAGAGTGTAAATCTACTTGATCTTGCAGTCTTTGAGATGTGGTCGGTGAAATTTAGCTCATCATCAATGGTTACCCTTTGATTTCTGACCGTTTTGGAAGGCGAAACTGTAGTTTGACCCAGCTGCACGGCGATGTTGTGTTCAACAGCAGGGTTGGCTGGAAAGACAAGGAGTTCGGTCTTGGCTGGGTTGAGTTGCAGGTGGTGTTCCTTCATCCAGGCTGAGATTCGAGCGGTCACTGTGGTATCGTTGGGCTGGAAAGACAAGTAGAGTTGCGTGTCATCAGCGTAGCAGTGGTAAGAGAAACCATGTGACTGGATGATGGGTCCTAATGACGTTGTGTATATGGAGAAGAGCAGTGGCCCAAGCACTGATCCCTGAGGTACCCCAGTAAGTAACTGATGTAGCTTGGATACCTCCCCTCTCCAGGCTACCTTGAAGGACCTTTCTGAGTGATAGGAGTTGAACCAGCCAAGCACAGCTCCGGTGATGCCCAGTTTATAGAGGATTTTTTGATGAGAACACTTTGAAGTAGTTTAAGAAGTTCTAAACAATTTGTTTCAAATTGTAATTGTAATTTTTCATGTTATTAATGTCCTGACTATACATTGTGATCAGTTGAATGCTACTTTGGTGAATAAAAGTGCCAATTCCTTTCCATAAAAGCAAAATCTGTACATTATTCCAAACGTTTGGTCAGCAGTGTATGTTTTCCTTTATGCTGCCTTTATGTGATTTTTGGAGCTTCAATGTTCTGGTCACCATTCATTTGCATTGTATGGACCTACAGAGCTCTTCGTTTGTGTTCTGCAGAAGAAAATAATTTTAAATAATAAAATAAATGTATCAAATAACCATTCGGAAACATCCTGGTTCATTATCAAAGTTGTTACTTCTGACGAAGTCTCTCCCTCATTAGTGTCTGAAACCGGTTCAAACATATAGGTCTGAACAACACTATTGTCGCTGTCAGTAATATTACTTATGAAGCAGAGATGTCAAAACTCCGTCGTGTTCTGGATACGGGGCGTGGCGCAACAGCTCATTTGCATTTAAAGATACACACACAAAAACGGCTCCTTTTTATTCCCACCCAAAAATTGGCATTTTCAACAAGGTAAAAAAAATTAATTATCTGTAGGGTATTTTGAGCTGAAATTTCACATGCATATTCTGAGGAAACCAAAGATTTAAATTACATCGTGTGTAAATGGGCATAGAAGGTGCATTTTAATGAATTAAGTGAAGGAGAATAGATATTGATACAGTAGTTTACTTCTTGAGATAAGTCATTCAAGTGAATCTGCACTAACTGAAAAGGGAATATTACAATTTCACCAGTTCATCTAAGCACAATCTATAGAGTCTTCATTATGTGCACATTAATTGCAAATGTCAGCCAGCATTAGGAGGCTGGAGGAGGTGTTTCAAGCGGGTGTGGTCAATGACGTGCGGACACTCAAATAAGTAGCAGCGTTCTGTGAGACACGGTGCAGTGTAGACGTTAACGTTTATTCTGACATCTCATCAAAAAGCGTTCACAGAGACTGGCGCACTTTTCTTTGCTGCTTTCGAAACAAGCACTTCGATTTAAGGTGACAGAGCAGCTGTACAGTTTGCCTTTGGGATACTTACCGAATTCGATCAATCAAGACTTACAGTAAACCATCATATGACAATCTAAAACATCGATTGAAACAGGTAGGTTCACTATCTTCCAACATTGCCTATTGTAGTAATTTGTGGAAACTTTAAAACGCATTTAAAATACGTTCAGCTGTGTGCTCGAATGCATGTTTATATTTTCTTATACATGGGCTACTGTTCCGACTGACATCGGGTTAATTGATGGAAGTATGCAGAATATCCCGTTCACATTTACCGGTAGTCATGTTCACGCTTCTGTACTGCGAGTCATTAAGACTAAGGGGTTTAATTTGCATAAGCACATCATAGTGGCATAGTTTAATATGTTTGGAGATGTAATTTGTATAGTACTCTATGATTTTATATATGAATCTGTTCACATACTCATATGCATATATATTGCGACAGGCTGTGATTGTTATCAATTTAAATATAAGTACAATGGCTTAATTTTTTAATGGCTGTCAAACTGTGATAGACCTAGGTTTTCCTCATGTTATATATATATATATATATATATATATATATATATATATATATATATATATATATATATATATATATAATGACACACACACAGTCAAAACTTTTGAAAAACGTGACAGAAATGTTTCTCACGAAAAAAAGTCTTACAAATCTTTTGATAATTGTGGTGCTTAAATGTTTGAAATTAGTTTTGCAGACCACAATATAATTGTGCCACCATTTTGATTTATTTCATTATAAAACTAAAATGTAATAAAAAAAACAAAAGTTTAAAATTGATGACTTGGACCAAATAATAAAGAAAAGCAGCCAATAAGGGCCCAGCATAAATGGGAACTCCTTCAATACTGTTTGAAAGCATCCCAGGGTGAGATCTCAAGAAGTTGTTTGAGAAAATGTCTGCAAATTCTAGGCAAAGGGTGACTACTTTGAAGATGCTAAAATATAACAGTTTTTATTCATTTGGGATTTTGTTTTGTCAAAACATAATTCCCATAGTTCCATTTATGTTATTCCATAGTTTTGATGACTTTACTATTATTCTAAAATGAGAAAAAAATAATAATATGTGTGTATATATATATATATATATATATATATATATATATATATATATATATATATATATATATATATATATATATATATATTAGTAAAGAATGTGTATGTGTTTCAAAACTTTTGTCCAGTAGTGTTTATGCTCCAGATTGAAGTGAGTAATGTTGCTCTAATATGGTTTTCATAGTCTATTACTGTTTTGTGTATGTACGCTGCAGTATATACACAGGTTTAAAATCTGCTTGGGTGGTTGGCTTTTTGGCAGTTATTTGTATTAAACTTTTGTTGTTCTTATGTACCAGGCAAAAAAAAGGAAAAAAAGGAACACTAACTACTTATACAGATGATGATAGATTAATCAGTTCAGTTAGAGCTACAGTATACACTCCAATGGAAGGCCGTTCTTTCTCTTTTAAATTGGAGAGTTACTGAATGGAGAAATCATTAAATTAATAAATTGCCTACAATTTGAAATTTGCTCAATGCCAAAGGTATGAAATGCCCTTGATCAATAATTGCTCCCTGATTTTTTTTAATATTATGTGCCTTGTAAAACCGGCCCAAGTAATTCTTGTAGTGGTTTAGAAATGACAAGATGAGTTTGGCGCCT
Source organism: Xyrauchen texanus (assembly GCF_025860055.1). Classification (NCBI taxonomy): domain Eukaryota; kingdom Metazoa; phylum Chordata; class Actinopteri; order Cypriniformes; family Catostomidae; genus Xyrauchen; species Xyrauchen texanus. Next base: position 24,033,742 of record NC_068303.1, on the reverse strand, counting down.
CAGTTAAGATATCACTTTTCTTGCTGTGTTCTAAAGATTCTGATATAAGCTTAATTCGTAACATTCATTAAAGGAATACATAAAAACCAAAACAACTTATGTAAGATTGTTCTGTATGACACAATTCTGACCCATCCTAACCCCACTAGCATAATTTTGCACAACTACTATAGCAGATCTACCTTATTTGCTTATCTAGATAGACATTCATGTGGTGAAATGCGGGATGCTCATGTATAATACTCCCTTGGAGGATAAATATAACCGAAAGCCCTTTTTAGACAATTATGTTAAGGGTTTGCATCAAGCCCAAAGGTGGTCTTCGGCTTGTTCCCAGCTCTCCTGTTCAGGGCATGGTTTCCGTCTCTCCTTCTCTCCCTTATCCGTTTTCCGCCAGAGAAGGGAGTGAGGGAAGCTTGAGAGATGGATCACACCATAGCCTTGGGTTGTTGTTTTTTTAGTATGCACTGCTGGCTGGTGGCCGGGCACTCTTTTTCCTCTAGATATGTATCATGGCAGATTGGTTGTCTGAAGAGAGTTGATGCAGGCAGCTTGAAAGTCTGACCCTCTTTCCAAGTTCTCTCTTTCTCGCTTTCTCTGTGTCTCCCTCTCTATCTTGGTCTTCCTAACCATGACAAGTTATAGGGTTTGTGGTTATTGGCTTTTTAATGGGAAGAATAGATTTCTCATTATCATAATTCTGAGCATGAGCAGATGATTTAATATGTTAATTAAAGATTAGTAAATGTTTCAATTATGGTTGGTTTGAGAGTAAACCTGTAGAGCTGGTCAAAAGGTCAAAAGCTTGTATCTATTTTTTAATCCTGACATTTCTGTGCACTAAGAATAAACTTATACGCTATATACTGTATGTATTAGTTCTATCAGTCAGATCATTTTTTTAATCATTATTCCAAATTAATTGCAGATTTTGAAGGTGCTGAAATTTGACTCTAAATATATATTTTTTCTTGACAAAGTGCATTTATTACCTTCTTAGGAAAGAAAACTAAACAATATGTGACAATATAATGCTATATTTACATTTTCCAAGTCTAAATAGGAGTTGGACAATAGAAAGAACTAGTCCCAACATAGGTTACACATTCATTGCAATGGTTATTAAAACTCACAGCAATCATGAATTTGTGTTCATGATTCACATCAGATATATTCACACACACACACACACACACACACACACACACATATATAACTAAGCACGAGTAACCAATGCCAGTCCATACAACAGTGTGTAGTTGAGTAGATTTGTAAGAGGTACTTTAACAGACTTTTATATAAAAATGTTAGAACTAATGTATAGCTAATGCTGTCCCATCTCTCGTCTCTTATTTGTTAATGTAATGACAGCACACTACAAAGAGCTGACAATGTCACGTTTGTCTTTATTATGACTCACTCTTGAGAGGTGTAGGATTATATGAAGATGTTTCTGAGGCAGATCTTTACATCTCTTTGAATGAGCATTGATTGATTTGATGCAACAAGCAAAACATTTAATACTGTATATTTGTGGTACAAACAGACTTTAAATAGGTACAGTAGATGAACAAGACCTACAGCTTTTATACTTTATGAGAATTAAAAAGGTAATAATGAAGAATAAATATTAATATCTGTTAAAAAAAAATCTCTGAATGTACTGGTTTTTGGACTTAAAGCAATAATAACTTACATCTTAGCTAGATGGTGCTGCAGAATATTGGCTCGCATTGCAATGCTTGTTATGTGACAAAGTATAAAAATAAGGCCTGTTTCATACCACAGAAAATGCAGCAATTATTTATAACAGGTTAGATTAGAGCATTCACACTGGCTGCTTAGCAATCAGTCATATTCAGTTAAAATCTCTTTCATTTGACAGTATGTTTAACATTTGTAACATTTGACATCTGATTAACATGCAACAATAGACGCAGTTACAATAAATACAAAGTGATGTGTACACATTCAGCATTGAGCCTTTTTTTTTTCACATTGAAAACATGCTGAAAATGCTATCAACCTATCGATCAACAGGAGCAAATACGCAAGTGACAGCATGAATAAACAATATGCGGCATACTAAATATACTTCGCAGAATAATACTAAAAAAACATAAAACACTTAAGCTAAGATTTTTCAAAAGATAAAGAATACAGATAAGATTTAAGAACAGATTTAAAGCTAGCTATTGAAGCAACAGACCTCATGTGAAAGGGCAGGCTGTTCCAAAGTTTGGGAGCTGCAGCGGAGAAGGCCCGACCACCCTTAGTTTTGCAGCGACAACGAGGGACAGATAAGAGAAGTATATCCACTGCGATGGCTATAGCATCGTAAATATTGCTAACTTTTTATTATTTTGTATTATTTAATGTTCATTTGAATCACTATACGTTGTCCTATAAAACTCTGGCATTAATTAAAGAAATATTCACCACTGCGGTGATGGGGTTTCAAAGACTGTTTTTTCCTCTTTTGGAAAGTCATGGAAATGTAATAGTGGATTTTCTCTTGTGCTGAGAACGCAAAAGACTAAAAATTTACAATGGTCTCCCAAAAAGAAGTTTATGCTATTATAGTTTATTACTGCATTCCCAAACTGGAAATGTGAAGAGGGGCTATTAATCAAATTTTTTTCAATATGCAGTACTGTAAGCTTGTAGTCTTGCACACCCTCTCGTACTGTAACTAGATGCCTAAATAAACAGTTTTATATCTTTGAATTATTTTACCTCCAGAGAGCTTGATAAGAATTTTATGACTACATTTAGTCTTGTGGTATTTCGCAATTTAATAAAAGTGTTTTTATGCTCCTTTTGCGCTTTTGCTTTCAGACAGTTTGAACCTTTTGACACTTTAATTTATTTGCTTCTGACCAAAGGCCACCTCATTCTTGTTTATTTTAATGTTTTTTTAAAAGTCAGAATGTAACGAATATTCACCCTATCTATTTTCTAAATACATATTATTGATCACATTGTGAACAATTCATCCATACATATGTTTACCTTTTTTTTTTTTTCTTAACCTCGTAATATTTAATCAAAATGCAATAACACGATCTTCCGGTGAAACGACAGACTTCTTTCTCTCTGATGTATGCAGGACTACTTCAGTCATTTAGTCTGCTTAAACCCTGCCACTTCTTATAAATACCTGGTTTTGTTAAATTTCACATGTCTAGAATTCAAATTAACCAATTTTTTGATTCAAATACTTTAGTTTGTTGTACTGATATAGAATGAATAATATGTACACTTTTTCTCACTAATAGTTTCCACATTTTATACCATGCAGAAATCTTCTGATGATGCCACATCCTACATAGTGTTTCCGTATCAGCAATCTCACATCAATGCCTGAGGAAGTCAACATGACATACATCAACTGTCCACTGTCGATGATGCAACAGCACTGAACCCGTCCGTATTCACCATGTCTGAGTATCCCGAGGGAGACTGCCCTCTACTGCAACTGCAGGAAGTGGGCTCCAGCAGGGTGGGAGCTCATGTCCTCTCCCCTTTCTTTAACTCTACCTCTCCAGCCCTGCCTGTGGAGAGCCACCCCATCTGTATCCCCTCACCATACACAGACATTGACCATGACTTTACCACTTTGCCGTTCTATGGTCCCACTCTGTTGGGTTATGGTGCACCCCCTCTTTCAGACTGCTCTTCAGTATGCCAATCACTAAGCCCCACCCTCTTTTGGCCGCCTCATAGCCATGTTTCTTCACTTGCATTGCATCAACAACAGACTCGTCTCCAACAAAACCATACAACGAATGGAACATGGACTGAATTTATGCCACATGATCATGCCGATGAGGAAACCAGGTAAATGGCAGATGAAAAATTAGATCTTGGTCTTAAAATTATAATTACAAATGGGTAACTGGGGGGATTTGGTAGCTCAGTGGTAAAGACGCTGACTACCACTCCTTGAGTTCGCTAGTTCAAATCCTTGTGCGTGCTGAGTGAATTCAACAGCCAAACAAACACACCTCTCCCTTCAGTGCTCCTTTAGAAGCTCCTCCAAATTCATGCACACGCTGTAGTGTTGTGTGGATCGGTCTGATCCACTTTGTTTATTTTCCCATTTACAGAGCCAAGGCTGTGTACAAACACCACATTTATTTTCAGCACACACAGAATGGACAGCTAGCAGAACATGAAGAGATATTCGCAGAAATGTACAAAGTGAATTGAATTAAAATTACTTACTCCACCTTTAAGGTTGATTCAGTGATGTTGAATAATGTTTTTGATTTGAATAAAAACAGTTATTTAGATGTTAACACATGAAGCCCATTTGGTATATTAGCATTTCTTTTAGTAACTTTTAACAATGTTTCTTTCCAGCAATATCTTTACATATAGTAATACATTTTAATATTGAAAGTTAAAAAAAAATTGGTAATTAAAAGGATAGTTCACCCAAACATGACAATTCTGTCACCATTTACTCACCCTCATCTCATTCCAAACCTGTATGACTTCTTCCGTGGAACACAAAAGCTTCAGTTTCCTTCAGTTACCAATCACTTTCATTGCATCTCTTTTTCCATTCAATAAAAGTGAATGGTGACTGAGGCCTTGTGTGTCCCACGGAAGTAAGAAAGTCATATTGGTTTGAATCTTTTTGGAAGAACTATCCTTTAATGCTTTATGAACTTACACAAACTTACAATGAATAATTTTATGTATTTAAATGAACATTAACCACAGTTAAAAAATGCTGTGAAAAATGATTGCTCATTGTTAGTTCATAAGAACTTATACATTAACGTTTTGAACCTTGTTGTACAGTCTAATGTAAAATAATATCTTATATAATGACTAGTTATTTGTCATTAAAATTCAAATGCTTGTTTATGCTCCCCTCTATAGCAAACCTCTGGTAAAGGGGGTAGCAGATGCTGAGGAGACTTCTACCTCCTTGAGAGGTAAAGCTGACATGCATTACTGTGCTGTCTGTAGTGATTATGCCTCTGGGTACCATTATGGAGTGTGGTCGTGTGAGGGCTGCAAAGCCTTCTTTAAGAGGAGTATTCAAGGTATCTCTCTCTGCACCTACTCATTCTGTACAAATTATTGTGTTCTTGTGTTCATGTCAGCATTTTCTCAAAAGATATAAGCTAGAACATGTTAGAGAATTCTTAATCCTTATTGGTCAATCACTGCATTCTGCGGTCAAATATATACGTCTAATGACTGTTCCTGTAACTGTTCTAACTGGCAACAGATTTCCTACATACAGTAGTTGTGCTAGTTTCATGTCTTCTCACATAATAAAATAATTTAAGCAAACTTTGTCACAAAATAAAAACAGTCAGACTTGCACATGGGATAATAGTCAACATCAGATTCATTTTCTCAGGACACAATGATTACATCTGCCCTGCAACCAATCAGTGCACAATCGACAAGAACCGACGCAAAAGCTGCCAGGCCTGCAGACTACGGAAGTGTTATGAAGTTGGAATGATGAAATGTGGTGAGTCTTATCTCTCTCTCTCTCTCTCTCTCTCTCTCTCTCTCTCTCTCTCACTCTATCTGCTTTTACACTTTTCTTTCTCTTTCACTCACTACCAATACCCATTTTACACCCACAGTTACCAAATACTATACCAGATCATGCCAAAACTTGCTGACTTTTATCCAAAGTCAAAGACTTTAGACCCAGTGTCCCAATATAAAGCAGTTATCATGCCGTGAAGTGTTGATATGCATCAGGATTATCATGATAAGGCAATGTGATAGAGCTCTGTATATTTATAGATAGTCAAAGGTCCCTCCCCACCAAAACAACTTCTCACACTCATGTTTTGTGCTTTCAAATTAATTTGAACCATATGAGAGTAGAGGAATGAGATCTTTTTAGTCTTGCATTTTATGGTCTTCTTTTTAGCTGTGTCTCAGGGGGCTTGTCCTCCAAAGTACAGAGATTACATTGCCACTAATATAATTAAGCCTCTGTTGCTGTGGAGTCTTCTACTTTTTATCCCTTCCCATCTTGTTATTGCTGGTTTAACACGGTCTTCATTTACAGCTACTCTTCAAGGCTAGAAGTGAAAGTGATGTACTCTCTTGTCATTGGCTGATGTGCTTATTTTGAACCATATCAGATGCCATATCAAATCATCTTTAGGGAGATTTAATATGTGTTTGCTCAAGTTTAGCCTTATGTCCAAACATCTTTCGGTTTGAACCACAGCTTAAATTAATAAAGCCGTTGCTACAGCAATTTGATAAAAGGCACCAATATTTGAAAACAATTTCATCTATTAATAACTTAAAGCAGATTAAACCAAGTTTCCCACTAAACAATATAGATTAGTATCTTAACCGTACGCTCTTTGCTGTGGCCAAGCAATGCAATGTGCATTAGTATAGAATGTGCAATCATAGGATGGATATTTCACAATGGCTTTGAACAAGGGTCTATCAATCAGAATTTAAAGTCTGTACAATCCATTTTTATCAGGGCTGTTTCAAAGTACAAGTGCTATAAGCAGCTGCTTAAGGCCCCCAAGCCACCAGGTGGCCCTGGTCAGCAAGCAGAGTAGAACAAAACAAAACATGTGTTTTATAATATTTATTATAATATTTTCAGCAGAAGCTGGATGGACCCTTTTCACACTTCCATGTGCAAAGCAGAAGTCATCATAGTTTGGTAAACTATAGCAGTGATTGGGAAGAACAGTAATAACCAATGCCACCACAGTGTCCCTATGTGTGCAAATTCTTATTTTTTTCTCCCAATTTGGAATGCCCAATTCCCAATGTGTTCTAAGTCCTCATGGTGGAGTAGTGACTTGCCTCAATCTGAGTGGCGGAGGACGAATCTCAGCTGCCTGCGTGTCTGAGACCACTTTATTGTATTTTTGCAATTTATGATGACAGATTTGTAGATCGTTCCTTTAATACATAAATATGTGCCTGCTGATATAATGATATAATAACCTTTCAATAAGAATGTATTTTTTATCAACTTACCTTCATAATTGTGCAGATAATCCTTTGAAAAACAACTTACAATTTATTAATCATTGATGGACGATGCGACTTTTGGAGACAAAAGTAAATGCGGGCAAAACTTTTAAAAACTGTGAAAACATATACACCTCAGCAGCGGCCATTGTTGCGTTAACCCAACTATGGCGACTTCCGCTTTGTGAACGCGGATGTGTGAAAAGGTAAAAATGTTGTTCTTTATACCAGCATAATCAGTTTAATTTAAACTTGAATTGCAACTCTATCTGGACTTTCACAGGATTACGGCGAGAACGTGGCAGCTACCAACATAGAGGGGCACAGCAGAAGCATCTGGCACGATTCTCTGGAAGGGCTAGAACGAGGAGCCAGAGATCTCAAGAGGTTAAAAGTGTCCCACGTCCCCTCAGTGGAAATGAGGTTGTTACCATGACGTTGAGCCCTGAGGAACTGTTATCTCGCATCATAGATGCAGAGCCACCAGAGATTTACCTCATGAAGGACATGAAGAAGCCATTCACTGAGGCCAACGTCATGATGTCACTGACCAACTTAGCAGACAAAGAACTTGTTCACATGATTAGCTGGGCCAAGAAGATCCCAGGTGTGTGTGTGACTTTTAACATGCCTTAAAGCCACCAAACGGAATTGCGAAAATAAACAATGTTTTCATAACAGATTTTCGACTGCGACAGGGGGTCTGCTGTTGATCGAACAAACAGATAGTCCCACCCCCAACACATGCTATTGGTTGAGCCAATGTTGCTGTGTCGGGCTGGAGGGGTTGCTCAAAATTAATGGGGGAATTGTTTAGCGCAACAGACACATTGTTTACCGTTTTTGGGGGAAATTAATCTATTATAGGTACTTACAGTTGTCTTTGAATATTAAGCTGGGATAGGAGAAAGTATTTTAACACTGAAAATTCTATTTATAAGAACTATTTAAACACCATTAAACTATTTAAACATCATTATAACATTATAACATCAGCTCAGTATTTTACCTGGCATACTTCTGATTCAGCTGGTTTATGCAAAATTGTGTAAGATAATAAGACTTGTTTTTACAGAATATTTCTTACATTTTGAATATTTTTTTTATACCCCAAATTGTTTTTTATTGTTTTAAGTATAAAACACATTTTATTAAGGGTTAGGCTTAAAGCAAGTAACTATTTAATAGGGGTAAGAAAATAATGAAATAAACCTGAATGATTAAGGTAGTGATCAAAATATTTGTTTGTTCGACCAATGGCTGAAGGGGGTAGTGTTCAGGAAAGCTGTTTGAAAACTGAAAACAAATTATTTTTGCAATTCCGTTTGGCGCTCATGGCGCAAAAATTCCACACTTCAGCTATAACCTTTCAAGCAAGCTCAATCTCAGAGTTAGGGTTCACTTAAAATGAAAAGTTTTTGATGAGTGAACAATATGTATTTCTCACTGCAGGATTTGTGGAGCTCTGCCTTTTCGACCAGGTCCATTTGTTAGAGTGCTGCTGGTTAGAGGTTCTGATGCTGGGACTAATGTGGAGGTCTGTTGATCACCCTGGGAAGCTCATTTTCTCTCCAGACCTCAGTCTCAGCAGGTAACAAGTGTGACAGTTCTCCCATTTTCCTACTAAGACGGGCCAGTTGGTGGGGCTGGGAGGCTCATCATCGAAATCTTTCAACTGTTTTGCCCTCTATAAAGCAGAATGTTTGTTAGTGTGGGTAGAAAAGACCCTTCTAGTGGCTGCTGTCTGTTGCCTACCTTTGAGTATTGTTTTTATGGTTTATTGCCGTTGTACACGCTACACTTACACATGCTAACACTACCGACAAGCATGTTGCTTATCATTTAATCTATTTCTTTATGTGATTAAATAAACATGTTTCACTTTATGCAAACCCGACAATTCACTGTGTCCTTTAAAATGTCGTGGCTTTGAGCCGGTCGTGACACTAGTGTAATTAAATCTGTGTTTATTCTTTTAGTTGCCTGATTTATGAACAGGCACATCCATCTCTCGGTTCTTTGATTTATCTGTTTATTCTCATAAAATTTGATGGTAAACATATTCTGCTAAAAAAAAAAACTGCTATGCTGGTCAACATGATATGTTGTGTTTTGGATGCAGGTCTCCAGCATGGGATGCTGGTTCCCCCACCAGGCTTTTTAACTAACTTAACCAGCAAAAATATCTTTGCTAACCAGCTTCAGTTGAAAGATTTGAGTTGAGGTTCCAGATTGATCCAACACAGTCTTACGATAATTTCTACTAATTCGTATGAGATCGTTAAATCGTACGACTTTAAACATGTGAATTAGTATGAGTTTTACACCAACCAATCACATACAGTTCCCTCGTCTCCTTCTGAATTATAATATTTCTTCAATGGTACACAAATTAAAATCATGGTAAGAGGTGGTTTATGGTTAGGATTAGGTATGGGGTTTGGGTAATTGGGGTAAATTTGAACAAATCTCATGAATGAGCGTTTGAAAACCCTGATGTTTCTCTTTCATGCTTCAAAACAGGGCTTTCTTAATGGTAAATGGTATATGGTCTGTACTTATATAGCACCTTTTTAACCTTAGCGGTAGGGGTTCAGTGTCTTGCCCTAGGACACTTCGGCATGTGTAGTCATGTGGGCCAGGAATCGAACCGCCAACCCTGTGATTAGTGTCCAACCCGCTCTACCACCTGAGCCACAGCCGCCCCATAAATCCATGGTATAAAACAGCACTTTATGAATTGCAATCATGGTTATGTTCAGGGTCTGGGTAACGCGTTACAATTTAAAGTAATGGCTAGGTTTAGGTAAGGGGTTTGATTAATGGGTTTAGAAGAATTTTCACGAATGTGCGTTCAAAACCCGGGAGTTTGTATTTCTTCCGCTGTACTGAGTAAGGTGTTACACTTTATTGTTAGGTTTAGGTTTGCATGAAAACATGTCACATGGACAACAGGAAATATCCCTGCTTACAACCACACGAGGGAAGCATATGTGATTGGTTTGCATAAACATCAGACGTTTTCATGTGACGCCAACTCAAATTAGTAAGACTTTTCGTGAGATCAAGTTGGATTGATCATACAGTGGTCCCAAATAATGGATACTTATTTGCTTGTGCAATCTATCAAATTATATTTGGTCATCTTGGGTGTATTGCATATGATTTACTATGAATAAATTGGCAAATTGCTTCACCTGCAAATGTGCTGGATACATTCTCCAAAAGGAGGTTTTTGCATGTGGTAATTGAACCGCTTCAAGCACTGGAGAGAACCGCCATTTAAAATATTTCTCCAGTTAAAAACAATGGGCCTCATTCATGAAAATTTCTTAAATATATTAGTAAATTCTGAGTAATTTCTGCGTAAAAAGGACCTTCCTGTAATGTTTCCCAAAATCATCGTAAGCCTTTGTAGATCATAGAAAACATTGATGCTAATGGTCTCCTCAGTGAAAAGGCCATAAGAATAGCACCACACTCACAAGTAAATGCTGTTAACATCTATGCGGAACAGTAATGAAATCGATTTTATGAATGAAGTACATTCACATCGTAAAATTTTTATTTTGCATGCACAGTACCATCTCGAAAGTGAGGACTTACTGTCATTGCATGTCTTTGCTATCATATGATGCTCAAACAGTTCAAGAAGTCAATAAAAATGTTTTTACATGACTGTAAAATATGTTCAGTTCACGCCTTGAGGAGGATGTCCACCATTATCAACCTTCTCTGGTTCAGTTTGCAGCGGATCGCCAGCATAATTTGTGAAAGTTTTCGGGTAAATCATGATAGTGACAATTACATAATTGTAACTTGAATAATCTTCCGAGAAATTAATAGAATGCCTGAAGAAGATATTTGACCGAAACGCTGTAAGTTATTACAGATTTGCAAGCTATACGACAATGTGTGGGCTTTTTCAATTTTTTCCCCCATTGTATTGTGTACACACCTGCCCACAATGTGTTTATTTATGGGTTTAACAGCATGAGCATTGACCATATTATCAACTGAACGCGATGAAACCTAAATTATAGAGATCATATCAAATAAAAAAACAAAACCTGTCCAATCAGTCACGTACAAGGGCATTCATTTAATACATTTTAAGATTTGAAAAATCAAGCACTTCTGATGGAAAAATTATAAGCAGTGTTAGGAAAAATGTATACTTTAAAAAAAATTCAAGCAATAAAAAAATTCAAGCAATAAACAAAAGTTTCTAAAGAAGTATAGGCAATGTTTTAAAAAGAAAACGCATATTTATATGTAATTGAGTATTTTAATATCACATTAATGCACGTCATCAATAGGTATTCTATGTATTCGCCATTCTCAAAGTTTTTGCACCCAAAACTTTAGTAAATCCGAGACTGTGAATTTGGCTAGAGGAGGTAAAAAATGCTGCTGATAAAATCGGTCTATGCTTACTGAAATTTGAACTACTGCCCCAGTGGCTGAAGCTGGAAGTATTTTTGAACAATTTTGAACAGTAGGTGAGATGTCCACAGGGTGGGGCCAAAAGAGAGTGGTATTTTTTGTTTTTAATGATGTAATGCAGTCAGCATTTTATTAACCATACGCCCTAACCCAAACCTAAATCATAAATCGGGTCTGGTTCAGGCTTAAAATCTGACGTTATCGGTAGGGTCAGGCCACATGTTTTCGGGGTACGGGCGGAGTTTCATTTGAAGGCCCATGCAAACCACTACAGTGGTGTAAAAATGTCATTTTAGGGCAAAAATTCAACCTCCGAATCCCACACCATTTTTATGAGAACACGATTACTAACTGGTTTCCGTGGGACCAGAACCCATGTGTTTGTGATTAGGCTGCATGTGGTCAATTTTAAGGTATTTTAACAGTTTCCTGTGTGAGCATGTTGAAGATTTAAGCAATTAAGTTCAGGAACCTCAGGAATTAAATAAAGCCTATATCAAATAGCAGCTTATAAGTGAGTCACAAAGGGATGTGGTCCATAATTGCTCATAACATTTATTGTTTAGCTAAAGCTTTTACAAAAAAATGCCATTATGCATTTCCAAGTCTTGTGTGCTCAGTTGGATGTGGGTGTGCGCCATGGCACCCATTGAAGCTCCATTATAGCTCTGACCACTTTGGAATTGATTGAGGTTTACAGACATATTGTTTTTACTTAGTCAAATTATCATCAGTCTGTGTGCCACTGCTACATCTTAGTTATTGAAATCACGCAAGACCAAATTCATCTAATGGATGCTTACAGAAAAATTTGATCTGTAAATCATTGACATACTGTAAATCATTGACGTAAACAGCACCACATTAGGACATTAAAATGAACTAGTTAGATTAAATATAATTATATGAGGAATTATATGATGTAATATAAACTGTAATGTATACTTTGCAAAGCAAAGTGTAAAGAAATGCAAATTCTCAAAGGGATAGTTCACCCAAAATGACCTTTGTCATCATTCACTCACTCATGTCATTCCAGATCCACATGACTTTCTTTCATCTGTGGAACAAAGGGAAATGTTACTGCAGGCAGAATGTTAGCTAAAGTCCCTTTTAACTTTTATTGCATCTTTTTTTCATACAATTAAATTGAATGTTGAATGTGGCTAACATTCTGCATAACATCTCCTTTTGTGTTCCACAGAAAGAGAATGTCATAAGGGTTTGGAATGATATGAGAATGAGTAAATTATGACACAAGTTAATTTTTGGGTGAACTATGCCTTTGAGAATACACATTTCTTTATACTTTGCTTTGCAATGAGCGCTCAGGAGCACACGTGACAATTAATATTACATTATATAATTCCTGTGCAAACTATCCCTTTAACAACTGTCTCTGTTAAGTACTTCATTGAATACTGCAAAATGTCTGCGGAATACGGCCGTTAAGAAACATCACCGGTTTAGCCAGGACTAATTCTTCCAACACGAACCCTCTGCTTGCTGCCCTTTGTACCTTTTTACATGATGTGAACCCATGTTGTAATGCAAATGGGGGATGGGCCAGGGTTACAGATACACACAAGAATTTATGCTGCACTAAGCTACAAAACTGTTCCAGTCATGGGTGGTTCTACTTTTATTAGACAATGCTCTAAATGTTTACTGTCTGATCTGCTGCAAGACATTTATTCTCTGAGTTCCTGAGTTTAACTTGGAAAATTCCTTGCCAAAGTCAAGAAGGTGCAAAAACAGTGCATGGCTTCTCTGTGAGTTCAGTTGCCTTTAGTCCCACTGCACCAATGACATCAGCTGAGCCATATCTAGGATTTCTCTGCATGGGTAAAGTTTGATCTAACATTCACTACAGCTAAAAAAAAAAATGAAACTGAAAGTTCCCCAGAACAGATACGTTTGTGTTTAATTTGTGAATAAGTATTGTTTAATGCTAAATGGAGAAGCAGTAATCTCAGCATGCTCGCTCACATTAAAGCCCCCATGAATTAAAAATAGAGTTTTATGGCTTTAAAGGGATAGTTCAACCAAAAGTTCAAATTTTCTCATCATTTACTCACCCTCATGCAATCCCAGATAGGTATGAAGATTTTTAGGAAAAAACTCATCTCTGTAGGTCCATACAATGCGAGTGAATGGTGGCCAGATCTTTGAAGGTCCAAAAAAATATGCAAAGGCAGCATAAAAGTAATCCATACGACTCCAGTAGTTAAATTCATATCTTCAGAAGCGATATGATAAGTGTGGGTGAGAAACAGATAAATATTTAACTTTAGATCTTCGCTTTTGTTTTCACTTTCACATTCTTCTTTTGTTTTTACCGATTCACATTCTTTGTGCATATTGCTTCCTACTGGGCATGGAGGAGAATTTATAGAAAAAATAAGACATGGATTTAAATACTGGAGTCTGCCTTTTTATATGTTTTTTTGGAACTTCAAAGGTCTGGCCACCATTCACTTGCATTGTATGGACCTACAGGGCTGAGATATTCTTTTTGAAATCTTTGTTTGTGTTCAGGGGAAGAAAGAAAGTCATACACATCTGTTATGGCATGAGGGTGAGTAAATGAGCGAATTATCATTTTTGGGTGAACTATACCTTTGGGACTATCGCCCTGATTTACTAAGACCTCAAATAAGGGTACTAATTTGCTTGTGTAGTCTTTTCTAATCTAATTGCATATAATATATAATTTAGAATAAACAAGTTTTCAAGAGAAATAAATTACATCATATTCATGTATGTCAGAAGTATGTAGTTTATGTTATATATATGGCAATATATTTGACATTCCCGAAGTCTCTGTTTTGCCACAATGTCATTGTAGTGCACAGCGTAAATCAGATTAATACCTGCCTTTCAGTCATATTCATTTTCTCTCACAGTTACCATTTCTGAAATGACTATCAAGCATTATAAATGACTTTGTGGATGCAATTTCATTTATTTGCATTGGCAGCACCCTGTATTTTGCTCATGTTTGGAGGCAAGCCTCAAATTCCATATTTATAGTTTTTTTTTTTTTTTTTACAAAAACTGACAAGATATGCTTTTGTGCATTTGAAAGACACAATCCTCAGTAGACTAAGTTAGTAGATGTGCTCAGACATTTTTTTGCATGAACTATCAAATTTGCACGTGTCGATTTAATTGAACGCATTCATTCAATGCAATTAATTATGTAAAAAAATTGTGTGTTAAAAACATATATGCAATTAATCATGCCCCTAGACTGTTATAAGGAATATTTGTACCATCTGCTTGATCTACCACCTTCATGTTTTCAGCAGGGAGGCAGTAAGCGCAAATCTAGCTCCACAGGCAACATACCACACTTACTGACAGCAGACAGCACAAGACAGCACATCTTGCATTCAAACACAGCTGGACGGAGCGCAATGCCAAATGTTGTCTCCAGGCGTGTTTTGTAAGATTGAAACTACATTTAACTTGACACCATGTCCTAAAACTCTGTATTAATGAAGCAACGCAACCAAACTGAGACACTCCAATAGCCCTGTCTGCATGCGTACATAGACGCGTCCTTAGAAAAGCTCTTATAATGAATCTACCTCTGACAGATTGACAAATTCAATTGCAAAATGGATTGCTGTTAACTGCATGCCAAAGATAGGCTTATGTTCAGGGATACTGAAATAAACAATATATTGACTTCTGAAGCCCCTTTTTGTATTGCATAATCAATGCTGTACTTGTCTACCACAATAATGTAATGTATTTTAATTATCTGAATTATCTAAATGAAGCAAGTAACTAATCATATTTCATGGCTGTGACATACAGTAATTAAAATCTATTGGCTGTTTTGAAAAAATAGGATATCTCCAACCCAAACTTCCTGTTTCAGGAGGAAATATGTCAATACAGGCTAAAAACAAACTTCAGCTTTGTTCGGAATAGCACAGTGCCATACTGTGTTGCGTCTACTATTTCTGCAGTAACTATATAGCCTACTCTCATCAAACAATGAGGTCTTTAATGAAGTGCAAACGCCATTAGGGTGTCATTAACTTCTGCAGACCCAATTATAACATCTCTCAGCATCTCACACTAGTGGTCCTTTTTGCCATTGATGCATTGAAGAAAATTCAACATTTTATACTCTTATTGGGTGCCAAGTTTTGGAATATGGTTAGTGAGGTTTGAGATTAATCACCCAGTCCTGTGTTTCAGAGATGGTGAAGCTAATTCGCAGGACTGATAAATGTCTTTTTGTTTGGCAGGGATGAGGGCAGCTGTGTTCAGGGCTTTGTGGAGATCTATGATATGCTGCTGGCAACCACATCCAGATTCAGAGAACTGAAATTACAGAGAGAGGAGTATATGTGTCTCAAGGCCATGATCCTCCTCAACTCCAGTAAGTGTGTGCCAGAGTGTGTTTTTATCATTATTTTAAAGGAATATTCAGGGTTCAGTACAAGATAAGCTCAATCGGCAGCATTTGTGGCGTTAAGTTGATTATCACAAAAATAAATTTTGATTTGTCCCACTGCTTCTTTTTAAAAAAAAAATAAAAATATTCTGGTTCTAGTGAGGCTCTTACAATGAAAGTGAATGGGGCAAATCTGTAAACGTTAAAATACTCACCGTTTCAAAAGTATAGCCACAAGACATGAGTAATATGCGTGTTAACATGAATGTAGTGTGATAAAATCGCTTACCTTTTGTGTAAAGTCAGAACCAGTTTTACAGATTTGTTGCCATGAAGATATATTATCATAAACCCCTTAATCCCACAAAAGCAATGATTTAAACAACTTCACAGCTCAAATAAAACACAAGTTTTAATAGAAAAATTAGTTTTAGTGCTTTTAATGTTCACATTTCTGCCTTTTGACCCCTCCAGAAATTGGCTTCATTCTCTACCATTGTAAGTGCCTCATTGTAACCTTGATTTATGCTTTTTTTTTATTAAAGAAAAATCTATTAATTTTGTGTGGGAATCAACTTTATGACACAAATGTTGTCAATTGAGATTAACTAATATTGAACTGAAATACTCCTTTAAATAATTAATAATTCATGTTTTATTTAATTAATAGTTTTAAAGAGATAAAAAGTATATTGTTATTTACTGAACCGTTGTCCGAACCCTTGTGACTTTCTTCCTTGGAATACAAAAGTGTATATATACTGTATATATTACACTGACTGGCCAAGTCACCATTTGGATTAAATGAACAGATACTTCAGAGCCTATGATTGGATAATTATTGCAGGGATTAATATGTTTCAGTTGGCAATAATTATTTTAATCCTAACTGTTGCAGTGTGTAGCTTCTCATTTCTTTAACAACCATGTCAGAAGATGTATCCCGTGGTTGTGGAAAAGATGTTACTGTGTTTCAGAAGGGGCAAAATATTGGCCTGAATTAAAGCAAAGAAAACAAGATTGCTGAAATCACTGGAATTGGGTTAAGAACTGTCCAACGCATTATTAAACCTGAAATGTGGTCGGAAAAGAATCTTGAATGATTTTGATCGTAGATTACTAAAGTCACATTGTAAAAAAAAAAAATGGCAGTAGACCTCACGGCTGTGTTTAATAGTGAAATTAATAGCATTTCCACAAGCACAATGTGACAATAACTTACAGGATTGGGACTGAACATCTGTGTGGCCACAAGAAGTCCACTTGAATGTGAACTTGTTTTCTTTGCATTATTCAAGCTCTGAATTAAAAAAAAAAAAAAGATTTCTTTAGTTATTTTGACCAGTTGTCATTTTCTATATAAATAAATGCTCTAAATGACAATATTTTTATATGAAGAAATGTTGTCAGTACTTTATAGAATAAAATAAAAATGTTCATTTTACTCAAACACATGCCTATACATGGTAAATCCAGAGAAACTGATAATTTTGCAGTGGTCTCTTAAGTTTTTCTAGAGGTGTATATACATTTTGCATTTAATTTTTTTACTAAAACAAATGTTTTTTGTGTGTGTGCGTATGTGTAATTTGGGGACACATTTATACACATAAGTGAGCTAAAACTGACAAAACTTCCCTTTGGGGAGCTTTTGGGATGTCCTCATTTGGAAAAAAACAATCCATACCTAAATGAAATACAATCTAAATTCTTACAATGCAAAAGGTTTTCTGTTAGGGTTAGTTAATAGTAATTATAGCTAGCTTTATATAAAAACAATAGAAGTCAATGATATGTTCCCATTTAGATTGCTGAGCGTGTGTTCGATTCCGGCTTGCATCTCAACGATCACACTCCCCTTCTCTTTTCCCATCATCTAAAGCTGCAAAAGATGCCAAATATATATAAATAAAAATATGAGAAGGTTACTACTAGCCTAGCTTTAATTGTATGAAGTGTTGGCAAGGCTGAGCTAGAAAAACGCTCACACACACAGTACATTTCTAATGGGGACATGCCTGCTTTGAGGAGTGTTTCACTCAAGTATCCATTTCATTAAAAACGCTTATATAAGTAACAGGCCGTACCTGTTATGTGTTCAGTGTCTGAGCGAATCTGCTTCTTCTAATTCCCCTGAACTTTTGATCTGTCTTTTCCTCATGTTTTATGTCTTCATTCTCAGCCTCTTGAAGCTGTCTCGTCGTTGTCACTTATTTGATCGCTCCAGATGTGTTGCATTGTTTTTGAATCAGATATTCTTTGTTTTAGATGGTTATTTGTGTCTCATCCTCTATTATTTCAAATAGTTGTAAATGTCAGTGTGTTACGGCTTTAATCTCAGTGAACCTGCGTTCAATGGTATTTGTGCGTCATTGCAGACATGTGTTTGAGCTCGTCGGAGGGTGGAGAGGAGCTGCAGAGTAAATCTAAACTGCTCTGTCTGTTGGATTCGGTGACAGATGCTCTGGTGTGGGCCATCTCGAAGACAGGCATGAGTTTCCAGCAGCGCTCTACGAGACTGGCCCACCTGCTCATGCTGCTCTCCCACATCAGACATGTCAGGTACAGACAATAAATACATTGTAAGAGGAACATTTGATCCAGGTTTACACATGGTATTAAGATCAGTCTCTGGTGAGCCAATCATAAGTGGTCAGGTGACTGGCAATGGAAGTCCTTCCTTCCAGTAAAAGGAGACACTTTTATAATCGAGTTTGTTTACTCTTGAATGCACATAACTGGACAAGTCTAATATATATGTATATCTATTAATTAGAGTGAATTCAACTAAAAAGCTAAATGTATTATACTATTGTTGTCGTATTTTGTTGCTTATTTAAAATCTGTTATTGAGACACAATCTTGACAAACCATTTTTTTTGGAGACTAGTCCCATTCATGTATATAGGAGATTTACTTGTATGCCTGCTGACTAGAAGTCATAGAAAATAGCTACTTAAAGGGATAGTTCATCCAAAATTAAAAATTCTGTCATCATTTACTCACTTTCATGCCATCCCAGATGTGTAGGACTTTCTTTCTTCTGCTGAACACAAAGATTTTTAGAAGAATATCTCAGCTCTGTTGGTCCATACAACGGTAAATGGTGGCCAGAACTTTGAAGGTCTAAAAAGCATATAAAGGCAGCATAAAAGAAATGCATATGACTCCAGTGGTTAAATTAATCTCTTCACAAAAGATATGTGTGGGTGAGAAAGAGGTCAATATGGACCTGTTTCTCACCCAAACTTATATTGCTTTTAAGGAATTGGATTTAACCACTGGAGTCATATGGGTTATTTTATGCTGCCTTTTTTTGGTCCTTCCAAGTTCTGGCCACCATTTTCTTGCATTGTATGGACCTACAGAGATGAAATATTATCTAAAAATCTTTATTTGTGTTCAGCTGAAGAAAGAAAGTCATACACATCTGGAATGGCATGAAAGTGAGTAAATGATGACAGCATTTTCATTTTGGGGTGAACTATCTCTTTAAAAGAGATTTTGACAATGCAGTATTTTCACTCAGAAAGGGTGGCTTGTGACTGATGTGTCCAAACACATCAGTAATTTGTTTGCTTTTATGAAGACCATAACATATATTTTCTGTACAAATCCTTTCACTGACAGTATAATCCATCTTCTTTAGTAACAAAGGCATGGACCACCTCCACTGCATGAAGATGAAGAAGATTGTTCCTCTGTACGACCTGCTTCTGGAGATGCTGGACGCCCATATCATGCACAGCTCACGGCTGTCTCACGCTTGCCCTCGAGTAGTCCCTGTTCCGAAAGAGAGCAAGGGTGCCCAGGAGGCCTACGGCAGCTCATCTCAGCAAAAAGGGAATGTAGTACCATAGTCCATCAGGTGAGACACAGAAAGAGTGCTTTGTTTTATGCATTAAGATGCAGGTGAAATAAATAAAAATAGATGTAGTGTTGTTTAATCAGTTTTAGCAAATCTAGCAATGTTTGACCATTTAATTGTCATTTCCAGTTCATTGAAATAGACTGCAGCTAACTAAAATTATTGGTCAAATATTGAAATTATTTTACAATCTGAAGAAATATTGCATTAATGTGGGCTTTCACTGTTTCCCTATAGCTCGTCTTTCTCTCCAATGTTGAAGAAAGATCTGTAGTTTCGGGAGGATGGACAACAAATACGGCCACATAAAACGATGAATTATTTCATCAGATGAAAACACCACTGGTGTCTTTCTTGAGCTACTATCCTACAATTAAACGAAAAGAAATCTGTTTAGTATTTGTCATCTAAACAGCAAAGAAACGCATGAATTCCAATTTCCCATTCCAAACCACAATCGTGGGTGGATCACATTCAGATTTTTAAAAATGCCTCTCAGTCTGAAGTGTTTGTGATTGGGTTTAGAGTATGTTTTGTCTTTTGGGACATGATGAGTATTTAACTTCTGTGTCAGGAAAAGAGTGAGTGGATTATATGCAGTTAACGCTGTGGCATTAGCGATTCAGTGAATAAAAAATACGAGCGATTTCAGACGGCATATGCATGAATGTTTAAAATAATGTCTCAGATGGTGCGCTCTCGCACCCATGTGTTGTTCACCATCATGGAGATATTCATGATGGACATGAGCAGAGGCAAAATTTCAAGTTTTCTGTCCTCATTTTCCATACTGACAGCTTGCTACTCTGTTGTTGAAGAAAATAACTCTTCTCTTTTCATTACTTTAGCAACCAATGTAGAGATACCGTAAACCGACTCCACTGGATCTGATTTTATCTCTTGCAAAATTGGATTCATGTGCTGTGTGAACAAAGCCAAAAATGTTGAGGCTGAAGGGGAGCACTGAAGAAAAGAAAAAAAATAAATAAATTCAAATTGTATAAACTTTTTCCCCATCAGAATCAGGAAAACCAGAAAATGGATGTCACATAACACCAATTCAGGACAGCTGAATGCATCGCTCTCAAATGAGATTTGAGCAAATCTTTTTTTTTTTTACTGGATCACTGCAAAATTAAAAAAAAAAAAAAAAATTCCATTCTGTGTCCAATCCCTTCAACACCATAAAAGCCTTTTACAAAACATTTATACATTTTCTACTGACAGATCAATTATTCATTGCTATTGTTCAGTATGACAATCTCAAGACTATTCCACTGTGAGAACTTTTAAGATCAGTCTATTTGTAAGATGAACCACAAATACAAAACACTTGTAATATTGCACTAAGCGATTTAAATCTCTGAAACCCTGTCTTCAAGAATAGAAATATCAAGAACAGTCCAGTGCCTATTCTCAAGTTTATAGTGAGATCAAACAAAAAAAACTAATATACCTTAAAGATTAATGCACAGAAATAGATGTAAAAAGTATTAGGCCTACATTTAAATTTGAAAAAATTTTGTTTGCAACCACATGAATTTTATATTTGTTTTGATATAAAAACATTATTATTCGTTTTGCATGTTTTAAAAATTAAAGTTACAAATGAAGACCAGCTGTAAAGGATTTTTGTTCAATAAGACAATGTTTATTTTCAAACAGGGAACATACATTTGTGAAATGAGCTTTAAAAATGAATGTGCTGTACACATGTTTTTGTTTTGTACTAGCAGTGCATATGTAAAAATGTGTTATATTTACACTGATATGTTATAAATAATTGCAGGGGTGAAATAAAATGTTTCTCATTGACATTATTTGTTATAAATACTTTTCTTTTGTGTTAAAAATATGAACTTATTCAAAGTGATGAGCAGTTATTTCTGTACACTTCAGAAAAATCATGGAAATTGAGAACGTATAAAAGAATATTAAAAAAAAAAAAAGACACCACTCTAAAGCCAAAATTGCAGATATCAATTATCTGAACAACAAACTTGTTCAAGAACAATCTGGCCAGGAGTAAATCAATTCCAGTTGCTAAATCTTAGGCACATTACCCTTTATCAGCACATGATGTGATTGAATCTTTAAATCCAGTTTAGATTAAAGAATTAGAAAAACAATCGGTGTGTTTTCAAGCTCGTAGAATGATTGACAGCTTTTTTTGTATTTACAGCATCATGACATAAGAAAAAGGGACCAAAAGAGTTTGGATTACATCCAACTCGTATCATTCAAACAATAAAGATTTCTCAGTAGTATGGCTCTCAATGGGGAATAAATAGAATAAAATTAATTATATAAATACAGCTGTTAAAAATATTGTTTGGACAAAAATGAGGCACTCCACCAGACTTTCGATACATGAGAACGGGTCTTCTGATTGATCAATGTGTCAGCAGTTAAAGGTGGTTCATGTGGGGGGAGGACCGTTGGTGTAGTGCAACATGGGGTGGAAAGAGCGGGCAAAATTGTTGGAAAGGGTGCAGCTGTAGTCCTCTTCGGAAAGAGGAACCAGGCAGGCCAGCACTAGCAGCAGGATGAAGAGGAGATGGAGGGGGAAAGCAGCTCGGATTACCCGATAAAAGAAAGAGCGTTGAGGTGACTGGTCACGCGTCCCTGACCTGAAACAATGCAGAAAATCAGAGGCTTGCTTTAATGCCGCTCTCTTTTATCAAACCACATCACCTTCAAAACATAATGAGCATTGTGTATACAGTGGCCCCAAAATGTATTTTGACACTTAAGCAGCACTTTAAAGTGTAAGAATAAACTACACTCACTGAGCACTTTATAAGAAACACTATGGTCTTAATAAATTGCCTGACGTGGTCTTCTGCTTTTGTAGCCCATCTGTCTCAAGGTTCGACGTGTTGTGCATTCTGAGTGTTTATCAGAGTTACTGGAACCTTTCTATCAGCTCAAACCAGTCTGGCCATTCTCTGTTGACCTCTCTCATCAACAAGGCATTTCTGTCTGCTGAACTGCCACTCACTGGATGTTTTTGTTTTTGGCATCATTCATAGTGAACTCTAGAGACTGTTGAGTGTGAAAATCCCAGGAGATCAGCAGTTACAGAAATACTCAAACCAGTCCTTATGGCACCGACAATAATGCCACGGTTCAAATCACTGGGATAAAAAAATTTCCCCCAATCTGATGGTTGATGTGAACATTAACTGAAGCTCCTGACTCGTATCTGCTTGATTTTATGCACTGCAGCCACAAGATTGGCTAATTAGATAATCACATGAATAAGTAGGTGTACAGGTGTTCCTAATAAAGTGCTCAGTGAGTGTATCTGCATTATATAGCAAAATATCAAATCAAGTGCCATTTATTTTAACAACTTTTCAAGCAAAACTTCTCAAAAAGAAGTTTGTTAGGTTTCAAATGATGATTGTGTGTATGTATATATATATATATATATGTATATATATATATATATATATATATATATATATATATATATATATATATATATATATATATATATACACACACACACACACACACACACACACACACAAAATACTTTTTGTCTTAATATTGAACAATACAGTGCAAGACATTTTCCCACAAAAATAGCTTAAAAATGAAAGTTCAGGCAGGTGTATGCAGGCGTCACTTGACTTGATATTTTGTTATGGTCTTTATATTTGTTGGGGCCACTGAATGGGTGTGCTTTCCTCCTTTTTCCTAAAAATATGGCACTATTATTATTCAATAAACTGTAACTAGGCTAAAATGAAAATGGTTAATGTGTAGGCAGCTGTTAATCTGTACCTTGAGCATGAGGATTTCCTCTCTCCTGTTGCATCTGCTGTAGGCTCCTGCAAAGCACAGAATGTAGATGAGATCAGCGTCAGCACTGCACCAGAAATGAGCATTACTCACACCAGGTCCTATCTCTTTATATTAAGAGCTAATAAAATTCTGTTATCTTCTTTTCCCATTCTTTACAGTATGACTGAGCATTATCTGCTGTATCTTAGACCTTACAGTAAGAGATTCCTCTATTCTCCCATTATCAGTTTCAGCTGTGAAACTGTGGTGAGGAGTGAACAGTTACACGGTGGTTTATTTCATTATATTTGTTTGTGCTAAATGGAGAGATCAGAGCTGCTTTGCTGTTGTCATGACACGGAGTATGATCTTGATTTCTGTTGGCTACACACTATAAATGATTATGCAAGGATGGCAAGACCCATAAATTGCATAGAATCACAATGTAGTATGCAAACAAATGCAAGGAAAAAATACCAATTTCAAGTCAGTATGCAAATATTATGAAGGCACCATTGTTGTAGGTTACCTTTTTAATGCTGAACATTTTATCAATGTAAAGTCAAAAGGAGATTTGGTAACACCTAATAATAAGGTTCCACCTTAGTTGTGAACTAACAATAAACAATACTTTTACAGCATTTATTCATTTTGGTTAATGTGAATTTCAACATATACCAATAAATTGAACTTCTTTTAAATCAAAAGATGTATTTGTTAACATTAGTTAATGCACTATGAACTAACAATGAACAATTGTATTTTTATTAACTAACATTTATAAATGCTTTAAAAATATATTGTTTGTTTATAATGCCTAATTTATGAACTACTGTCAATGTATGGAACCTTATTGTAAAGTGTTGTTGGATATTTCAAAATGTAATAATACTTCTTTCAATACTTCTAATTCAAATATTAAAGGAATAGTTCAACCAAAATTGTAAATTCTCTCATCATTCACTTATCCTGATGCTATCCCAGATGTGTATGACTGTCTTTCTTCAGCAGAACACAAATTAAGATTTTTAGAAGACAGCTTTCCGTCGGGTCCTTATCATAGAAGTAAATGGGTGCCAGAACTTTGACGGTCTAAAAGTCATATTTAGGCGGCATAAAATAATCCACACCACTCCAGTTAATCAGTGATGGTCATCTGAAGCAAATTGATAAGTTTGTGTAAAAAATAAATTGATATTTAAAATGTTATTAACTTTTAAAAAGCACTTCCTGCCAGCAGCTAGAGCGAAGCGTGTCACAAGCGTGTCGGCGAGTTCATGTGAGAATTCAGAAGCGGTGCTTATTTACAACAGAAGAATGAACGTGAGATTTTGGCCATTTCAAACTCTATCAGAGACCTGGACGGTAGTGGCGCTTTAAAGTTTAAAAACGTATTAATTATCGACTTGATTCTTACATAAACCTATCCATTTGCTTCAGAATTCATTGATCGAATAGTCTTGCATAGATTACTTTTATGCCGCCTAAATATGCCTTTTGGACTGTCAATGTGCTGGCACCCATGTACTTCTATTATAAGGACCTGACAGAGATCTGTTTGCTTCTAAAAATCTTCATTTGTGTTCTGCTGAAGAAAGATAGTTACACACATCTGGGATGTCATCAGGATAAGTGAATGAGAGAATTTTCATTTTTGGATGAATTATCCCTTATAGTTGTTTTGACTGAATAACAGAAGTTTTAAAATATTTGTTTGAGGAATATCAATACAGTGCTTCCTTTGCAAGCGCTATAAAAAGTGTGTTATCTGCTCATATTATTTTGCTGTAAAGGAATATAAAAATTTACATATATATGGTCTGAATGAATTTGCATGGAAAAGATAAATGCCTTGGAGGTCATAAAACCTTTATGGTTCTAATAAAATTAAAACATTTGCTGTACTTTTAAAAAAAAAAAAAATTATTCACAGCAACCCATGTTGGCAGCCTAATATGCAGAGTCAACTATAATTAAGCCATTTGTAGGCTTCCTGTAAATTCATTCAAAAAGTGCAAAAATTGAGGCTCCAACGTGCAACCAAAACATTAGTGTTTGTTTGAGCATCCCAACCAGCCTCACATAGCAAAATTAGCTCAACAAACAGAGCACTACAGCCTGGTGTTTCCAGAAGGAAAAATCCCATTCATTTTCTCCATAGGCGAATTTATATTTTACAATAACTTATAAACATTTAAAGAGCTCGGAGGTTGTGTCCTGAAGGTCATGCACCTTTGTCTTTTTGTCCAATTTTCAAACACTATTTTGCTTCAAATAAAAGTTGGTAATGTTGCGATTCCATTCGGAACTGGATGTTTTTTTTATGGCTTAAAACTCTTATGCAGGATTTTATAAAATCCCTATGGAGAAAAAATTGTGGGAAAAAGTGGGCAGGCACTGTTGTGCTCCATAACATGGGTTTAGGGCAGGGATAACTGTGTCTAACCAATGGAAGACAGGGGGTGTGTTCAGGAAACCTGTTTAAAAATGATATTTTTTGCCATTCATTGTGAAGCTAGTGGCAAAGGAATGACACACTTCACCTTTTCAGAATGCTCTTACCAATTGCTCCTGAATAGTATGGAGATCCTGGTTGACCTGACATGACAGCAGACGTAGTTTGCTTCCGATGACATGGAGTTTTTCCCTTGATTCATTAGTGTCCTCGCACCCAGTTTCCGGGAGCAGTTCGGAGGCGATCTCCTGCAGGGAGCCCACCTGCTTTTGTCTTCCCTGCAGCTCCTCAGCCAGAACCTGCCACCAGGGGGAGCAAAACATTTGACAAAAGTATTCCTCTGCAGGGATTACACAACTGCAATGGACAACCTCTAGTGCTTAAAAGAACGACAACAGTCTGGTTCCGGAGATAAAAATCTGGTCCATGTTATTTCAACCATATTTTTAGAAAACCAGGTTTAATAGTGCAATTCGTGCTTAATAACTACACTACCCATGATCCTTCACAGAAAGTTACATCAATCAGAACATCGCAACCAACAGTCTCTAAAACTACTTGTATATTTGTATATATCTGAAAATTTTGCAATATAAACTCAAATTGAAATTAAAACTCAATTTCTGAGTTTAAGGCACCAAATAAGATTTTTTTTTTTTAAGAAACAACTGTCAGAGGGTTCTCTCTAATTCACCTTCAGTGTGTTCCTGTGTTCCTGTAACATGGAGAGCTGCACAGAAGGGTTGTGTATGTTCACCGTGTAGCGTCTGCTCTCTGCATGGGCCAGCCAAAGCAGTAGAGAGTGCACCATCTCATGAAACTCCTAAATGAAGACAAACGTCAAAGATCAGGGGTAAAAAAAATATATATACCTTCAATCTGGAATAAGTCACTTTCCAACCACATTTTTTATAAATCTGTTACAAAGCTCTCTCACTTGACAACGTTCTAGGGTATTGCGTAGACTCCCCTCCCATTCCTCTAGGCCTGCACAAGCCTCTGTCCAGCGGCGATTCATGCTGTGCAGATCTTCCTTAAGCTCCTGAGCTCCTAAACCAGCCTCTTCCTGTAGCTCTCGCCCACCCAAATTCAGAGACAGCATCATGGTCTTATAGTGAGCAAATGCCTTCTGCATTTCCTGTGTAATGTGGAAATACAGAAGAGTCTGAAACTTGAACTTAAACTTTAGTCTTTAAGTTTAAATAAAAAAAATATTACAATAAAGATATCCTTTTTATGTCCCTGCATTTATAATCTGCTTAATGCATCTTCAATAATTAAGCCATTAAGTATGAAAGCCTGCAGTGGAGTGCCTGCAACCTATTTATCCATGATTTTGTTACAAAATAATACAAATATATAAGGACACAAACTCGCATTAAACCATAATTTTATTAAGCAACTTCATTAAGTGCCATCCTTCTGCTAAAAGATATATTCCCTGGCATAACAGAACGATAGCAACAATCTGCTATTGGTGCTGGGCAGTGATACAGTGAACAGGTGTTTTGTTTCATAGCAGTTAATGTATAATGGATTTAAACAAGTCTGGAATGCTGTATTCACCAATCAGCATGCAGGATTGTAACTATCCATTTATGTTTAATATCAAATATTAGAGGTTGACCAATATATCGGTTTTATCGATTAGTTGGTAAACTGATAAACTTTAAAAAAAAAAAAAAAAAAAAACAAAACATGTATTTATCGTTTTATTTCTCCATGTTCCTTTGTGGCCAAAACCCATAATCTGGTAAATATATAATTTACAAAAAGATGAATTTGGTGAATATGTAAATATAAAGCATTGTAACAGAGCCAAGACTGTCACCATCACTGTTTATGGACTAATTCATGATTATTAATGCAAAATGTTATATATTAAAAAAAAAGACACATGACTATTAACTAGCGATCACTGATGATCTACTGTTTAATGAATTACTGCTCATACAGCATTTATCAGCCCATCTGACAAAGTTCACTTTATTGTGATTCTATTGTAATGCATTGTCAAGTAGATGGTTGTTAAGAGTGTATGTTTTGTTTTCCTTGTCTGTGGTTTCAGCTTACACAAAAACACATTTCAAAATAAGAAACCCCAGAGGATTTCAGGCTTGTTTATAATTAAAAGTCTCACGTTACGCACCAAATCTTATTTTTTTCTGGTTATTATTGGGATTTTGGTTGCACAATAAACACACATTTAGGATTTTACACATATTTTACTCTTGCAGCCTCTATGTCTGTGCCCGTCACTGTAAGACAAGACAATGACAATTTTTTTTAACATTCAATAAATACATTTTAAAAACTATCAGCCAATTAATCGGTTATCTGAAGTTTCCACCACCTTAGTTATCAGTATCTGCAAAATCCACTATAGGTTGAACTCTATTAAATATACATTTCTAGCACATAAACATAAGCAAAGTCCAATTAAAATGGCACATTAAAGTTTACAATGATTTTAAAGTTTTAATTTTATCATATAAATTCACTGATGATGTGAATGTGTGATTGGATGCTGATACAGTACAAAAAGACCTATACTGTTGTGATGCTCACTTTAAGCTGTTTGACTCTTGCTTCTAAGAATTCGAGACTGGCAGATGTCTCAGGCTTTTGCAGTCGATCCAGCTCAGGGGTAACTTGGTCCAGCCAGGAAGTGATTATGTTCAGGTCAGATGTCAGAAGCTGAGGGTCTCTAGTGCTGCACTGTTCTCTGCTCACAGCTTGTGCTTGTAGCAGCTCCCAGCGCTCGATTACTCCTGTTGAGAACATTGTGAAAATACATTCTTTAGTTTACATTTATGTGATAATCCATATATATATATCTACCTTACAATCCATCTACCTAAATATCTACCTAACCATTAATTTACCTAACCATCCATCTATCTTCCCATCTACCTACCCATCTTACTAACCATCCATCTGCATCATGGTGTGCACCAACTATTTGTTGTGTCTTGTTGTATGACCAGACTTAGTTCTTAGGGTTCTGTACTGCTGTGCACTGATAAAGTGTGTGTACCTGTCTGTTTGTCTGCAGTCTTGAGGCCAGTGAGGCCTTGTTCCTCCTGCTGGTCCTCATCATCCAGGATCATAGAAACTCTTTTCACACTCTTAATACTGCCACTGCACTCTGACATCAGCTGGACATGCAGAGTGCACGCACACACAAGCTCCATTAAAATCACAAGTAAATATATTTGAGAATCCACATGTTTATGCTTGCAGTCAATATAAAGGAAAAATGTAATATGCAAATTTAGACCTGTAATGAATGTGTTTATGAAAATGTTGGGAAAGTGTTGTTGAAATATTAGAAGGACCTGAAGGCATATACTCACATAGCCCAGCTTATAGGGAGTGCTGGTATGTGCAGGCGAAGACGTTTCCAGGTGGAGAGATTTCCTTGCAGGCATGTTTTGAAAGTGCCAGTTCTGTCCTGTGAATGTGTGAGGGAGAGAGAGAGATTAAACTAGATGCTCAGCATACAGACTTACAAAACCCTAACAATGCACCCTAGTCCCTACTTCATTTGGGCTGTGAGGGCAGAAATGCACACTATCAGAAGAATTTAATTTGCTTTTAAAAGTGTCATTATTTATCCACTTATCATGTTAATAAATAGTCTTATTTTAGTTTTTCATGACCTTTCTCTGTGCAGTCTCTTTTTTTTTTTTTTTGCTGCTGCGCCTTTAATAAAAGCCCCTATCGCACATGAAATGAATATTACCTCATTACCTTACCATGACTGGGCGGGCATACTTTTTTAAACTCAGTTCTCGTGCATGAGAATGTAAGCTGCACAGGGGTATGAGCAGGTGCATTGTGTCCAATACCCTCTACTCCACTTCCTGAAATCTGAAAATGCATGCCTCTAATCACAGAGCCACCCCACAGTGCCAAGGCTTTCAAGATAAGAGCA
This sequence comes from Xyrauchen texanus, assembly GCF_025860055.1. Lineage (NCBI taxonomy): Eukaryota > Metazoa > Chordata > Actinopteri > Cypriniformes > Catostomidae > Xyrauchen > Xyrauchen texanus. The sequence continues at coordinate 24,003,834 of NC_068303.1, read as the reverse complement.
CATAGCAAAGCAGGGTTAGGGAGGACACTTGTATTCTTTTGATTTAAGAGTGAGAGCTCTGAATTAAAAGGAAAAAATACCAGGCCTTTGATGATCCAGTAAGCCCGGTCTATTCATAAACATACCCACAGTGAAGTTGAAACAGGACAGGATGTGGAGAGAGAGAGAGAGAGAGAGAGAGAGAGAGAATAATGTGGAATATTAATGAGGAGGTGTGGGAAAGTGTGATTGGACAGATGTGAAAGCACCAAAATAAGGTAAATATAAGCTTTTGCATTCATGCCCATGTGTATGTAAAGGGACTAGAGCAGTCAAAATTAACACAATAACGCATGCGATTAATCTAATAGGTTTAACACATTACATTTTCTATGACCTCTCTGTCTAGTGGAAGAGAGGTGGAATGAGTATACTGGCAGTATGACACCCCTAGTCTCATGTAGCTACGCGTTGGACTATCAACTGTAAGTCGGGTTTCCTTTGTAGATTATTCTGGCCTAAAACTATAGGAAGAAGCTGTCTGACCAACACAAAGTGACCAACCACAGTTTGTGTTTTTATGTGACATTTAGGAGTGGGCAAATCTGAAATCTGATGTAAATCTGTGTAATAATTAACTCAATTAAATGAAACTCGACTTGAATATCTTTCAAAGATCTGACACCATGAACCTTGCAAACCATCAAGGCGAATCCAGCACTTAGTACTTCCTCAGAAGTGCTCATAAATTTGTTTCCTAGTGGACTAATAAAAATCTGTGGACCCAAAATCTTGGAAATGAACTAAGCCAAATCAAATGGGAGTTTACGATTTTGGGAAAGGTTTTGCCATTTTTGTGTGCAATATGCATCAGAATGTCCATAACGGTCTGTGGGCATGCCTTCTGGGACAGAGACTATGACAACCCAAACCAGCAGTCAAAGAAACTAGCCAGTGGAAAGGCCAGGAGCAAGCTGAGACTCATTAGGGTGCAGGGTTAGAGTTATCAAGATGGCAGTTTATTTATTTACCTGACAAGGCAGAGAAGAAATCAGCTTCCTCATCCTCATCATGTGACGAAGAACCGCCAACATCCCCAGTGTGGTCCCACTCCAGAGGGATGGAGTCCACGCTGACAGGGGTTTCACGGCCCGAGTGCTCATGAGGAGGGGACAGCAGGCACACGGAGGGCTGGGTGGTGGTGGGGCTTCCCAGCGTCTCTCTGGACTTCTCACTGTCCAATAGCTCTGGCTGCTCTCGCAACACATGTTAAAGAGAGACAGTAAAATACAACACTGTCATTAATACTGTTAAAATATGATTTTCTTTTCTAATTTAAAACTCAAAAATAAGAGTCAAGTACAATAACAAGTTTATATTTTTGGTACTCGCAGGCCTTTTGTGGCCTTTTTATCATTACTACAGTGCTGCAGGCCAATCAGAATTAACACACACATGATAAAGGCCTTGTTTCAAATGCCACACTAAGCCCTTGCAGTGCTCCTATGAGTCCCCACTTTGGTGATGATAAGCTACATTGTAGAGTAGTAGTCTGTTCTGGAGTACACAGTGAGAGCTCCCTTCAAAATCATAAAAAAATGACAAATGGCACCTCCTATGTTCTTGTGGACTTCACAGAACTCATAAGCGTGGGCCATCGAAAGAAGGGACTACAAATTAAATGCTTTTATTTCAGTCAGTTCTGAGCAGAGACTCTATTTTAACGTTTGAGTTCCAGCATTCCACAGCTCCTTCCAAATGGTAACCGGTTAGAGCGAAATACAAGAACGGTTCTTAATGAGAAGAATGGCTATATAACATAACGTCTTTTTAATACATGTATTCTATATATATATATATATATATATATATATATATATATATATATATATATATATATATATATATATCCTCCAAAAAATTTTAATATACATTTGGCCATATAAAATCAATTAATGGCCTTAATCTGTCTCTCCTTCACACACACTGAGTGGGCATGCTTTGGCTAAATGTCACCTTATACAGGCCAAATTATTTAAATTTTTGAAACATTGTTGTTCCCACAGACAGTGCATGCACTGACCATGTTCTTTTGAAGCCAGTTAAGTCCAGAATCTAATTTATATTGATTTAATAACCAACACTGTCATAAAACCGAAGGGAGCACATGCTCATTGTCCTTGGCACTATTAGATTATTACAGTTAAAGTGCCAAGAGCCAAGAGTGTGTGTTCCCTACTGTTTTATTTCTTATTATAGCCATATGAAACCGAATATTATCACAAAGTAAGGCCTAAATAAAACAATTTAAAAACTGTATGGATGATTTCATTTTAATTACAGAACTGCTTCTCAAACCCATTATTACATCATATCTAACAATACATTGAAGGCTTGGACACAACTTAGAACTTTCCTTGTATCGCGCATGCATGTTAAGTAATTATATAACGTTGTAAAAAAGGTCTTTAGAATTTCACAGTAAGCTACATCTGACAAAGTGCAATTATAGGCAAAAGAAATGTGTTATACAGCAGTTTCCTTTAGGATCAAAGCACATGCTTATGCTACTAAAAGGTAGAAGCCTAAAAAGAGAGAAGTGATCCAATTCAGAAAATATTCTGTGAAAAATCCTTTGGTCTTTGATTTCTTGAAAGAAATACCTAAATGAAAGTAGCCAATTATTAACTGGTTATTAACTGGTTACCAGCATTCAATAATAACATTTTCAATCTGAAACTATTAAAGGGACTTCCCATTTTCGGATACATTCTACAAAAAAGAATGTATCCGAATGTATCATTTTTTTGTTTTCGTTCCTTGAACCATTTTTAGTCCCTGATCGCAAGTAAGCAAGACTGCTAGTGAACAAAAACTCAACCATTTGGGAAAGGAACAAAATAAGGCAAAAAAAAGATATGAGAATGGCTGAACATTCAGAGAGGGGTAGTATTTCCTTGTCAAATGGTATATGAATGTGCATATCTCTTCTTTGTGTAACTGTGTTATGTCACAGTTTAAATTTAAGAAGAAATAAAGCACACAACTTGGTTTTTTTTTTTTTTAAAGGTCGCAAGCAAAATAAATTTGTCAACTTGCCACCTTTAGTTGACAAAAGTTGAATCTGGCATATAAGAGACAAAAAGTATGTGTAGTGGTGAGCTTCTAGTACCGGTCTGAGGCTGGTGAGGCGCTGGTGGAATCGGGCCACTCTGCAAAACACCTCCTGACAGTATGTATGCAGTTCCTCCAGCTCATCTTCAATCACAACAGCATCTTGAGGAGAGCTCTTCTGAATCAGACCCTCCCCAAACACTATCAAAGCATCAATCTTGTTGGTGTTCAGAGAGATCCCCTTCTTAAAACTCTGGAGGAGAGAAAGAGGGCTCAATTAGGTTCAATCCATTAAATTCAACTAAAATGTACATTTGACCTAGTCCAATCTCTCTGTGGAACTGCATGATTTACAGATCTTGTTGTCTAACCTTCAGCTGTTTCATCTTGTCTTGGAGGTCGCTCTCAGAGAAGTGCTCCACGTTGGTCAGTTGAAGGTCAATATCAGTCAGCCAGACGAGGAGACTCTCGCGGGTTCCCTCAAACTCTTCTCTCTGACTAGTGAAATGCTAAATGAGTAAGTGAAAGCGGTAGCGTCAGCACATGCGTGAAGAGAAGGCCAATAGGAAACAAAAGTAAGGAGAGGTTTGTAAAAATCATTATGCAAGATGTGATGCGAGTAGATTATACTACAGTGTGTTACATGCAAATACAAATGCTTTGATGCATACAAAGTGTCACTCAGTGTCATTACCCTGAGTCTGCGCAGTATGGCAGCCACTCTCCTCTGGAGCGCGTCCCAGCGCTGGTTACCTTGGTGCACCATAGCCCGGAGTCTACTGGCTGCATCGGTGCGGTTCTCTCGGGCCAGACGCCTGTACTGATTATTAATGATCTCCAGCTGGGTCAGACTCTCATGTACCTGCCTTTGAAAGGCCTAAAACAACAACGAAATTATAACAATCTATTTAAGAACCGCTGCTATATTCCATTGTTAAATTAAAGCTGGAGATTTCCATTATAGTCATAAATTACCCCTTGTAAATCGCTTTAGATTTCAAGCTCCACACAAAGAGAGCAAGAGTATATTTAACTTAAGAAAAACAGAAATATGCATATGTATCTTACATGCACAATATACTTGTGTATCTGAACATTACTACTATGGCCTGACAGATAAAAAAAAGTTTGTTTTATAAATGTACATCTTTTATCAAATTTTACATCTGTCTCCTTTTTGTCAACATCGTCAGATATTTATGAAAAAACAAACAAATCAGGCAATATCAAATTAAGCCTTCATCCTGAATGTCCACTTTCCACATTTCACCAACTATACATTCATCAAGGTCAGTCGTGAGTTTTATTCTACACCATATAACTGTAGTAACGCCACAGTTACTAAAATATTAGTAGAGTACAACCATGGTTAATTTTACACGGATCAAACATTCGCTCAACTACCCAACCTTCACCATGACCAAATCACTGCAAAGTAATAAACCTGTATATTAATTTTAATTTAATATTATAATTATTAGTAGTATTAAAGGAAATCATTCAAACTGGAGACAGGAAACAGGGTGGGAAATGTGGGACAAAAGGGGAAATCAAACCCGGGTTGTCCACGTAGAAAAAGCACATCCACAATGTACACACTACACAATTGCAAATACAACTTGGGGGTGCAGCTCATCAATTTCTGTTCTTCCACCAGACTATTGGAGTACACATAACTGCACTGTGTGGCAGGTTGTTGATTTTGTTGTCATTTATAGTTTTATGTGTCACAACCATGATTTGTCAACTCTGTTATCCAAATTGTAAAGAAACTGATTGGTATTTTTAAATAATTTTCCTAATTTAAAGTAGGTTCTCATATTATCAAGCAACACCAGAAACACTAAATGGCTACTGCATTTGTGATACATCTGTGATATACAAAATACAGTTACATTGTTACCTCATATTTCTTGAGCTCCTCTTTGGCCTCAGTGTACTGGACCTCTGATGAATTGGGTTCAGCAGCAGTGTGCTCAGCTACAATCAGACAGTTCTCAAATAAAGAGTAATCCTCCTGAAACTTACACCACAGCCTCCACGTCTCCTCAACCCTGCAGGAAGAGATGATTGTTTAAAAACAAACAGACAAACAAGTTTATTACATTTTTGCAGAAAACCTCTTTTTGTTCAGACTTCATCCCCATGAAGGGATGCAACAGAATGATTAAACATCAGTGAGCAGTGCTATTGTGATTGATTTTGGACCCATCTTGATTAACAGCCATACCTGAGCCTCCTCTCCAGGGACACAGAGCAGATATTTCTCCAGCGCTGGTCCAAGCTGTGTGTTGTCTGCAGAATGGATTCATTCTCTCCATCGCTGCTGCAGGCATCTTCATCATGGAGAAGAACTTCACAAAGGGTGAGCACAGATGCCACCCTCTCAGTGTGCTGCTCGATGTCATGCTGCAGGTCCTAAACATGCACACATGTCACTTTATCTAATTGGTATCCAATTGAAATTTAATGGAAAATGGTTTCCTTCAAATTATTCAAGAGGACCATATGAAATATCCTGAAACAGCAATTAAACAGTTTAACATTGTGGGTGAAATATATAAAAAGGGGATAATGAAGGGTATGAAATATATATGAATACTTTTTTTTTTTTTCCATTTCAACAAACAGACTGGCATTTCAGTTGATTGAACAGGGACCTTGAATTATATACACTCACTGAGCACTTTATAAGAAACTCTATGGTCCTAATAAAGTGCCTGATGTGGTATTATGCTTTTGTAGCCCATCTGTCTCAACAAGGTGTTTCAGTATGCAGAACTGCTGATCACTGGATGTTTTTGGTTTTTGGCACCATTCCGAGTACATTCTAGAGACTGTTGTGTGTGAAACTCCCAGCAGATCAACAGTTACAGAAATACTCAAACCAGCCTGTCTGGAACCAACAATCATGACACAGTCGAAATCACAGACATCATATTATGTCCCCAATCTAATGGTTCTGAAAATGAAATTAAGATCCAGACCAGTATCTGCATGATTTTATGTAATGCACTGCTGCCACACTATTGGCTGAATAGATTATTGCATGATAAGTAGGTGTACAGGTTTCCCTAATAATGTGCCCAGTGAGTGTATATTGATGAAATCACTGTATACAAACAAATGCTCTGCTTTGGCACTTCCAGGTTCTTTTGGCAGTCCAAAATATTAAAGCTTTACTCAATTTCTCTTCACATTTCACTCAAGTTGAAAATGCCCAAAAGTACTGTTTCCTTTAGATTGTTGGAGATTTGGGCTTTAAATTTCATCAGGATTGTTGGATTAGGAAAAACGCAATAAATTAATTACATATATTTCACAGATCACTGTAATTGTTATCATGTCTGCTCTAATACAGTGTTGGGTAAATTACTTAAAATTAGTAATCCACTACAAATTACAGGGAATATTTCACATACTCTACATAATATATTAGAAATAAGCATAGCCCTATAATATATTCAAAAGTAATTCAATTAGTTAAAAGTCAGTAACTGTAATCTGATTACATTAATTTAAAATGTAACGCATTAAAATGCTTTTCTGACTAAAACGTAATTAGATTACAGTAATTTATAACTGTGTAATTGGATTACACACAACACTGTTGTAATATGAAAACAGCAACTGCTGTTGGTAGATTTTAACGTGTCAAAGGAATCACACAAACTCTGATTGCAAACAGCTTTTTTAATTGCCAAAGTGCAACCACTGTGACAGATATGAGGCCAAATATGATCTAACGATGATCTTATATGAACAAGACCACCATGGAAGATCTAATGAGATGAAAAGAACCCCGTCTCTACCTCTACAGCGCATAGTGGAATATGGAAAAATATTTCACACTTTGCTTTAGAAGTGTGTTAAGCATGTGAGGATGTGTATTCATCAACCTGTTACATGTACACATAATCATATCGGGATATTTAACCACGTTTAAACTTGTTTTGCTGATAGTTCAGAAAGAACCTACATAATTTCTTTCATAGATATTCTTTATATTATCTTTTATTAACATTAACACACATTATTACATTATATACTGCTCAAAAGAACCCAGAAGAGTGGTGTCCAGGGGTATGACATGTGATGTACATAATATTTTTTTACATCTCTTGATATGCTGACCTGCTGTTCTGCCAGTTTCTTCTGGATCTCATCTCTATGGCAAACACTGTAGCGAATTGGTTTGGCCAGCTCTGCCTCAATGCGGTTGAGCCAAGAACGAAGGTTATTCATGTTCTTATCCAATTGCTGCACTGTCACAAGTGTCTCCGTCAGCTTTTTTACCCTGAGAGAGAGAGAGAGAGAGAGAGAGAGAGCCCTGACTAGTACCAAATAGAGTGACAATAGCTAGACTTAGCAAGTGTAGTTTGGCTGGAACCCTGTCAAAGTTCACCACTCTACATTTGGCACGAAAACACAGCTGGATGAAGGTCTGATAACTTCAGCTCAGAAGACACCAAAACACAGACAAAGGGTGTGTTAGTGTTTGGCCACATGAAGCTACCCATTGCATTGTTTCACTGAGTCTCTCAAATCGCCTGAGCAGCCACACCTGCAGATGGCCGACTGTGATTATAGCATGCCTGGGTACATAATGTCCCCTGGCCCATTGTGCCCCTGTTCATAAGAGCTAATGTGAGGTGACAGACCACAGCCCTCCACCACCCCCTCCTCCCAACTGTAATATATATATATATATATATATATATATATATATATATATATATATATATAGAGGGGCTAGGACAGGCTACAGAAGCCTGAACATGCCATATGGCATAGCCGAAGCCAACAAATCTAGTGCGGGCTACGTTAACTAACCCCATGCTTTCAGTATTAGCACCATCTGGCTGCTTAAGAGCACGTCAAAAAACACAGAACTGACCAAATACATGACAGCCTAGTGACGTCACAGACAAGAATGGAAAACTTTAAAATGCAGAATACTTTTCAGCTTATAATAGGTCTACTTTGTTCATGGCCATCACATGATTGATATACTTAATGTACAAATGTTTAATTGTCTGAACGATTACTTGACCGTATTCCAGCTGTGGTAACCTCAACTATGCAAGGCACTAAGTAAAACAACATGTATCAAATGTCGAAGGTATGAGTACCTGGAACACACAGGCTGAAGATTCGCATCTTATAACAGTACTTGGATTTAAAAATATATAAATAAATTATATATACACAAAATAGATATGAAAATGGATTTATTTATAAACAAATAGGGCGAGAGGGACAAGAGAATATAAAATAGGGGAGAGAGTGGTAAGCTGTGCAACTTTTCACTTTAAATAAATACAGTATATCAGGTACAAAACAAGTTAAGCTCAACCACATTTGTGGCATAATGTTGTTTAAAACAAAAATGATTTAGACACACCCCTGCTTTTCTTTTAAAAAGCCAAAATCTTGGTTGCAGTGTGGCACATTAAATGCAATTTAATGGGGCCCATTATTGAGGGTTTAAAGGCCGAAATATAAAGCTAGCAATTTTATCAGAGCACTTACATTAAATCTTCTGATAAAACTTGTGTATTATTTTAGCTGTATAGTTTAAATCATAGTTTTTACGGTCATTTTAGGGTTTTATGGTTTGCGGCGTTAAGAGCAGATACACTGAGCAAGCAATTTTTTTTCTAATTCACGGATTAGTTCACCAAGCTTGACCTTTGGTTCGCAGCGGCGTGCAAAATGTATTCGCATGAGCTTATGTTTCTGGTCTCCCGCGTTCAGATACGTTTGAATGGGAGTGAATGTAGTGTGAAGTGCAGTGTGACCGCCCCTTTACATCGTCATTGCAATGAAGTTGTAAAATTGGCTAGAACTTTACACAGAAAAGGTTAACGAGCGATTTTGTCACACTTAAATCATTGTAACATGTATATTGTCTTGTCGCTATACTTTTGAAAATGTATTTTGACGTTTACAGATCACTTCCATTGTAGAGCCTCACTGTAACCCAGATATTTCCTTTTTTAAAGAAAAGGATGGAAAAGTCTAAAGTAATTTTTGTGGTAATCAACATACTGCCACAAATGCTGTCGATTGAGCTGAGCTAGTTTTGAACCCGGAATAATCCTTTAAATTGTCCTCTTAGCAAGGAGATGGTAAAAGATGATAGTAAAACTGACTCCAATTTTTCAGGATATCTGCCATTAACTGAAATTAACAGCAGGAGTCTAAAATATAATAATACCAGCTAACATTTAATAATTATGTATATGGTAGGGTAAAGGTTATCATGACAAGGCATTAAAGTTGAATCATTTTTTATTTACATTTCTAATAAAAATGACCATAAATATGTAAATAATAATAAATGATGTGCAAACCCATTCCACAGTCTTATTTTGCTGCACATTTTCATAAATCAGCAAGAAAAAGGTTGAATATTCAGAAATATATTTTAATGCTAATAGTATTTGTTATACTAGTAAATGTTGCCTCAAAGTGTAAGAACTATAAGGATTAGTTGACACAGCTTAGCCAAAAGCAGCTTATACACTTTACCCCACAGCTACCATTCCACATGAAAATAAAAATGTGTATCCCTTTTCATATGTGCATCTCTCAATCACAGGCATGATATCTGGATATATGACATGACTTTTTGTCTAGAAAGCACTTCTTTCCACAGCAGATAACTTTCTGAATTGCATGCTTGCACTCTGTTAATTGCAACGGTTTCATATGCAAAAATTAAGCACTTTTTGTAAATCACTCTGTGTAGAAGCATCTGTTAATTTCTCCAATGGAAATGTAGTCTAATCACAGGCTTTGTTATCAATAAATGGATCTGAAACAATGAATGAATCCTGAATGATATCGTGAATGAAAACCAGAAATGATGCAGGAAAAGATCTTTGATCACTCAAGATACAAACGATCAGCCATTAATCAGGAGGATACAGCACAACTAAAGCAAACACTAGGTAAAAAAGAAGAAAATCTTGAAACTAACAAATAATGTCTTAAAAAATTTTTGGGGCAATACTTCCTCAACCTTCTTTCCATACAGACCAGATATGCTCATTTATCAGTAATAATCCTGCACATGTCCTGTCCTTATTTTATGCTCACCTGGCTTCAATGTGGTCGAACAGGTGCTGCCAGCGGTCGTTGACATCACGTAAGGCCCCGCGGATCTCTGCCTCTTTAGTTTTATCACTGGCCAATAAGAGCTGCTCACCCAGATGCTTGAGGTGGCTCTTGTTCTCGCTGAAGAGGTTAATCTCCTCCATGCAATCCTGAAGAGAGAAAGGTGCACAATAAGGAGCAGTATATCCTGGCAGGGCCTCTCATGTGTTTTTCTCATTAACACATTGAGCCCAAACAAAACCACCTAACTGCACTTTGTCTCTGGATGGATCTGACAGCTGTCCAAACCATGTCCTTTCTCTCTTCCCTCTTTAAAAACGGAGCACTTTTCAAGACAAAAATCTCCTCCATTTGTATTAGGGAGGAACAATTATTTACATAGACCTTTTCAAAATACTTTTCATTTTTCCTTTCTCTGGCCTTTAATACTTCCTCTACTGTTTTAGAGGGTTCACCTATTTTGTTTAGTCTGGCTCACTTTGATCAGCAGGTCTCTAGTTGTCGCCAGTAACGATGTCGTTGAGAGATAATGTCCCTCCTTCTGGTGCGTGTGATCATTAGTGACGTGGCCAAAAACTGTAAACTATGTGCTAATGACTGCAGTGTTTGACTGGTGAGAGAAACTGCATATACGAGGCCATTGTTGAAGAACAAAGAGGTAAACAAATGAACAAGCAGTTATGCAGTACAGCTCTCTGCCCTCAATTCTATAGTACATACTGTACAGTAAAATAGATTAGAGCTAATCTCTATTAGTGCGTTTTGAGAAGGAATTCCTGTGAACTCGTTGAAAGTGACATACAATATGTCTAGGAGAATGGAAACTACCGTTATTACAGAAATAACTTTTTTAGAATATGTAAACATTTGAGTAAAAGGCCAGATTTCATGCCATCCATTAAAGCACACAGGATGCTTTTGGGAACTTTTTAAGATCATGCTGGGATGATGTGGATAATCGGGTTTTGCAAAAACTTGGGAGTCCATGCATGCTGGAATGCATGCTGTCATTGAAGCAAAAAGGGGACAATTATGGTAAATATTGTGCAAATAGTTCAAATGAAGCCTTAGTTCAATGAAAAATCTGTGGGGCCTCCCTTGGGAACTTTTAAGCATGCTGCTCATTTAAAATGTCTTTAATCCTTCATAGATACTCACAATACCATATACCAATATCCCATATTACTGACCTACTTAAGCTCCTTAACGTACAAGAATAAACTCGCTATGACAAAGGCACATATAAGCAGAGCAATATGATGTCTTTGTCTGAAACCTACCTTACATTTTTAACTGGGCATTATGTAACCACAAAAAACAAACACTCATATCCAAGTAAATGTATCTGTGCTGATGTATTAAAGGAATATTCTGTGTTAAAAATAAATTAAGCCAATTTTTGGAGTTTAAAAAGACAAAAATATAATTATTTTGTTAAAACTTGTTTATTACAGGGTTTATGGTAGCATTGTAAATAGCTGTCCACACAGAAAAGGTTAGTAAGTGATTTTTATCACACTGTAATCATGTAAACATGCATATTGTTTAGGTCTAGTGGCTATACTTTTGTCTTGTGGCTATAGTAATCAACATTATGCCACAAATACTGTCAATTGAGCTCAACTTGTATTAAACTCAGAATTTTCCTTTGACAAATAGCAATGACATCCTGGTCTGTTTAACTGTTCCACTGTACCTTTTTAAGTTTCTCCACCATTTCCTCAATACTAAGGTTTTCGCCTTGGTGAGCCACCTTTTTCTCCATCTGTGTCAGCCAATCACAGAGCTCCTTGTTCTTATCGTTGAAAATGATCCAGGCGTTCAGGCGATCTGCTATCTCTTGTTTGCGAAGTGACACCTACACCCAAGAAATAGAGGAGAGGGTTAAAATGCAACTCAGTATGACAGAAACATTGACAAATAATAGTTGTGTTACTGAACAATTTAATTTCAGGAATGTTTAAAGGCTCTAATTGTTTGACCTGGATTTTAAAGGTGGTGTTTCATTTTATGTTAAAATACTTTCTCCTATTAATATGCAGATACAACAATAAGTAAGCCAATAGTAGGTTGTTGATTCCTCCAAAAAGTGAAAACATTGAGGCTCTTTCAAAACATTGCTGTTTATTTAGGCTTGCTAACTAGTCTGACACAGCCTCTTTGGCTCAACCAATGCATGAATACCTGTTTGGCCAACCAATTGCAGTGCAGGGGAGTGTTCAGAAAACCTGTAATTAGTGGTGCTTGCAAAGCATCACTATTGTAATCTCACATACTTATTAGTGGTGCTTGCAAAGCATCACTATTGTAATCTCACATACTTATTTTTATTTTTCTTTTTAGTGGTGCTTGCAAAGCATCACTATTGTAATCTCACATACTTATTTTTATTTTTCTTTTTAGTGGTGCTTGCAAAGCATCACTATTGTAATCTCACATACTTATTTTTATTTTTCTTTTTTTTTTATTATTATTCTATCTCCGTACAAAACTTCGGCACCTAACTCGTCCCAAGCACCGCTTGGCGTAGACCCACTAATGAGGTGTCAAATCGAACGGCCTATTGAGGACACGTGTGCTATGACTTTTATAAGCTTATCGGGGTACGGTAATTGCCCCAGGGGCAAAAAAGCGGCCTAAAAATCCCATAGACTTAACATTGCGACAAACTTTGACGCTCACAGCTCCGAGCTGAGGATTTCGCGAGAAACGCAGTGATTTGCCATATTTGAAGAGGCTGGCAGGCTCTGTAAGAGCATACCTCAAAATGGGGTAAAAGTTGCACCCCTGGGGGCAGGAGCTGCCCAAAAATGCCCCAATTGACTTACAATGGTGTAGGACGGCCCATGAAATGAAATGGCATTGGGATTTGTATTCAACATAGCTCTGGATCACAGTGTCATAGAGACAATGGGGCGGGCTCATTTTACTCAGACGACCAATCAGTATCTCAGGATCATTTTGCATCTATCAAGCCACGCCCTAGCAACAATTTAGAGCACCTTAGCAACAAGTCCCATAGACTTCTAATGAAAGACATCAAAGGGATATCTCCGGATAGAAGTGTCATAGAAACACAAGGGTGGTCTCTGCTTCACTCGGGCAGCAAACAGCCAATCATGAATCACCTCAACACTTCCTAGCCCCTCCCTAGCAACCATTGTCGAGCACCTTAGCAACCAAAATCCATAGAGGATATCTTCCATTCTGAATGTCACAGAGGCATGGGAGTTGGTTTATATCATTCATACTGACAAGCAGCCTTTGGAGATTAATGATTGGCAGCTGCCAAGCCACTCCCTAGCAACTAAACAGAGTACCCTAGCAACCATTTAGCAGTAACTATATCTCTGCACCAGAAAATCAGAGAAACTTCTGGGTTGATTTATTTCAATCAGGATGGCAAGGAGACTTCATTAGTATCACTAAGGTAACTGCCTAGCAACCAGATGGGGTTACCCTAGCAACCGAGTAACAAATCACATATCTCTGCATCAGAAAAACGTAGAGACTTCCGGGTTGACTTATTTCAATCAGGATGGCAAGGACACTTGATTACTATCACTATGATTACTGCCTAGCAACCAGATGGGGTTACCCTAGCAACCGAAAGTAACAAATCACATATCTCTGCACCAGAAAATAGTACTGACTTCCGGGTTGATTTATTTCACTCAGGATGGCAAGGACACTTGATTACTATCACTATGGTAACTGCCTAGCAACCAGATGGGGTTACTCCTAGCAACCGAGAAACAAATCACATATCTCGCACCAGAAAAGAGTACAGACTTCCAGGTTGATTTATTTCAATCAGGATGGCAAGGAGACTTCATTAGTATCACTAAGGTAACTGCCTAGCAACCAGATGGGGTTACCCTAGCAACCGAGTAACAAATCACATATCTCTGCATCAGAAAAACGTAGAGACTTCCGGGTTGACTTATTTCAATCAGGATGGCAAGGACACTTGATTACTATCACTATGATTACTGCCTAGCAACCAGATGGGGTTACCCTAGCAACCGAAAGTAACAAATCACATATCTCTGCACCAGAAAATAGTACTGACTTCCGGGTTGATTTATTTCACTCAGGATGGCAAGGACACTTGATTACTATCACTATGGTAACTGCCTAGCAACCAGATGGGGTTACCCTAGCAACCGAGAAACAAATCACATATCTCGCACCAGAAAAGAGTACAGACTTCCAGGTTGATTTATTTCAACCAGGATGGCAAGGACACTTCATTAGTATCAATATGGTAACTGCCTAGCAACCACATGGGGTTACCCTAGCAACCGAAAGTAACAAATCACATATCTCTGCATCAGAAAACGTAGATACTTCTGGGTTGACTTATTTCAATCAGGATGGCAAGGACACTTGATTACTATCACTATGGTAACTGCCTAGCAACCAGATGGGGTTACCCTAGCAACCGAGTAACAAATCACATATCTCTGCACCAGAAAACAGTACTGACTTCCGGGTTGATTTATTTCACTCAGGATCGCAAGGACACTTGATTACTATCACTATGGTAACTGCCTAGCAACCAGATGGGGTTACCCTAGCAACCGAGAAACAAATCACATATCTCGCACCAGAAAAGAGTACAGACTTCCGGGTTGATTTATTTCAACCAGGATGGCAAGGACACTTCATTAGTATCAATATGGTAACTGCCTAGCAACCAGATGGGGTTACCCTAGCAACCGAGTAACAAATCACATATCTCTGCACCAGAAAACAGTAGTGACTTCCGGGTTGACTTATTTCACTCAGGATGGCAAGGAGACTTCATTAGTATCACTATGGTAACTGCCTAGCAACCATATGGGGTTACCCTAGCAACCGAAGTAACAAATCACATATCTCTGCATCACAAAAACGTAGAGACTTCCGGGTTGACTTATTTCAATCAGGATGGCAAGGAGACTTCATTAGTATCACTATGGTAACTGCCTAGCAACCAGATGGGGTTACCCTAGCAACCCACTAGCAAATCACATATCTCTTAATCACAATAACGTAGAGAGTTCCGGGTTGACTTATTTCAATCAGGATGGCAAGGAGACTTCATAAGTATCACTATGGTAACTGCCTAGCAACCAGATGGGGTTACCCTAGCAACCTAACTAACAAATAACATATCTCTGCATCACAAAAACGTAGAGACTTCCGGGTTGACTTATTTCACTCAGGATGGAAAGGAGCCATGTATTGTATTACCTTGGTAACTGCATAGCAACCACATGGGCTTACCCTAGCAACCGAGTAACAAATCACATATTTCTGCACCAGAAAATCATACAGACTTCTGGGTTGATTTATTCATGACCATAATTTTTGCTCTTTTCAAGTTACAACATGCTGTTTGATCTAGTTTTGCCACGGCAAGCACCACTCACATTTTCTTCAGGAAATGTCCCCATCTAGTTATTTTTATTTTTATTTTTATTTTATTATTCTATCTCCGTACAAAACTTCGGCACCTAACTCGTCCCAAGCACCGCTTGGCGTAGACCCACCTAATGAGGTGTCAAATCGAACGGCCTATTGAGGACACGTGTGCTATGACTTTTATAAGTTTATCGGGTACTGTAATTGCCCCAGGGGCAAAAAAGCGCCTAAAAATCCCATAGACTTAACATTGCGACAAACTTTGACGCCACAGCTCCGAGCTAGGATTTCGCAGAAACGCAGTGATTTGCCATATTTGAAGAGGCTGGCAGGCTCTGTAAGAGCATACCTCAAAATGGGGTAAAAGTTGCACTCCTGGGGGCAGGAGCTGCCCAAAAATGCCCCAATTGACTTACAATGGTGTAGGACGGCCCATGAAATGAAATGGCATTGGGATTTGTATTCAACATAGCTCTGGATCACAGTGTCATAGAGACAATGGGGCGGGCTCATTTTACTCAGACGACCAATCAGTATCTCAGGATCATTTTGAATCTATCAAGCCACGCCCTAGCAACAATTTAGAGCACCTTAGCAACAAGTCCCATAGACTTCTAATGAAAGACATCAAAGGGATATCTCCGGATAGAAGTGTCATAGAAACACAAGGGTGGTCTCGCTTTCACTCGGGCAGCAAACAGCCAATCATGAATCACCTCAACACTTCCTAGCCCCTCCCTAGCAACCATTGTCGAGCACCTTAGCAACCAAAATCCATAGAGGATATCTTCCATTCTGAATGTCACAGAGGCATGGGAGTTGGTTTATATCATTCATACTGACAAGCAGCCTTTGGAGATTAATGATTGGCAGCTGCCAAGCCACTCCCTAGCAACTAAACAGAGTACCCTAGCAACCATTTAGCAGTAACTATATCTCTGCACCAGAAAATCAGAGAAACTTCTGGGTTGATTTATTTCAATCAGGATGGCAAGGAGACTTCATTAGTATCACTAAGGTAACTGCCTAGCAACCAGATGGGGTTACCCTAGCAACCGAAAGTAACAAATCACATATCTCTGCATCAGAAAAACGTAGAGACTTCCGGGTTGACTTATTTCAATCAGGATGGCAAGGACACTTGATTACTATCACTATGATTACTGCCTAGCAACCAGATGGGGTTACCCTAGCAACCGAGTAACAAATCACATATCTCTGCACCAGAAAATAGTACTGACTTCCGGGTTGATTTATTTCACTCAGGATGGCAAGGACACTTGATTACTATCACTATGGTAACTGCCTAGCAACCAGATGGGGTTACCCTAGCAACCGAGAAACAAATCACATATCTCGGCACCAGAAAAGAGTACAGACTTCCAGGTTGATTTATTTCAACCAGGATGGCAAGGACACTTCATTAGTATCAATATGGTAACTGCCTAGCAACCACATGGGGTTACCCTAGCAACCGAAGTAACAAATCACATATCTCTGCATCAGAAAAACGTAGATACTTCTGGGTTGACTTATTTCAATCAGGATGGCAAGGACACTTGATTACTATCACTATGGTAACTGCCTAGCAACCAGATGGGGTTACTCCTAGCAACCGAGATAACAAATCACATATCTCTGCACCAGAAAAAGTAGTACAGACTTCCGGGTTGATTTATTTCAACCAGGATGGCAAGGACACTTCATTAGTATCAATATGGTAACTGCCTAGCAACCAGATGGGGTTACCCTAGCAACCGAGTAACAAATCACATATCTCTGCACCAGAAAACAGTAGTGACTTCCGGGTTGACTTATTTCACTCAGGATGGCAAGGAGACTTCATTAGTATCACTATGGTAACTGCCTAGCAACCATATGGGGTTACCCTAGCAACCGAGTAACAAATCACATATCTCTGCATCACAAAAACGTAGAGACTTCCGGGTTGACTTATTTCAATCAGGATGGCAAGGAGACTTCATTAGTATCACTATGGTAACTGCCTAGCAACCAGATGGGGTTACCCTAGCAACCAACTAGCAAATCACATATCTCTGAATCACAATAACGTAGAGAGTTCCGGGTTGACTTATTTCAATCAGGATGGCAAGGAGACTTCATAAGTATCACTATGGTAACTGCCTAGCAACCAGATGGGGTTACCCTAGCAACCGACTAACAAATAACATATCTCTGCATCACAAAAACGTAGAGACTTCCGGGTTGACTTATTTCACTCAGGATGGAAAGGAGCCATGTATTGTATTACCTTGGTAACTGCATAGCAACCACATGGGCTTACCCTAGCAACCGAGTAACAAATCACATATTTCTGCACCAGAAAATCATACAGACTTCTGGGTTGATTTATTCATGACCATAATTTTTGCTCTTTTCAAGTTACAACATGCTGTTTGATCGAGTTTTGCCACGGCAAGCACCACTCACATTTTCTTCAGGAAATGTACCCATCTAGTTATACTTTTATTTTATTTTATTTTTATATCTCTTAACAAAACTTCGCACCTAACTCGTCCCACGACCGCTTGGCGTAGACCCACCTAATGAGGTGTCAAATCGAACGGCCTATTGAGGACACATGTGCTATGACTTTTATAAGCTTATCGGGTACGGTATTTGCCCCAGGGGCAAAAAAGCGTCTAAAAATCCCATAGACTTAACATTGAGACAAACTTTGACGCTCACAGCTCCAAGCTTAGGATTTCAGAGAAACGCGTGATTTGCCACATTTGAAGAGGCTGGCAGGCTCTGTAAGAGCATACCTCAATATGGGGTAAAAGTTGCACCCCTGGGGGCAGGAGCTGCCCAAAAATGCCCCAATTGACTTATAATGGTGTAGGACTGCCCATGAAATGAAAAGGCATAGGGATTTGTATTGAACATAGCTCTGGATCACAGTGTCATAGAGACGAGGGGTGGGCTCATTTTACTCAGACAACCAATCAGTCTCTCTGGATCATTGTGAAGCTATCAAGCCACGCCCTAGCAACCATTAAGAGCACCTTAGCAACAAGTCCCATAGACTTCTATTGAAAAAGATCAAAGGGATATCTCCGGATAGAAGTGTCATAGAAACACAAGGGTGGTCTCGCTTGACTCGGGACAGCAAACAGCCAATCATGCATCACTTCAACACTTCCTAGCCCCTCCCTAGCAACCATTGTCGAAAGCACCTTAACAACCAAAATCCATAGAGGGATATCTTCCATTCTGAATGTCACAGAGGCATGGGAGTTGGTTTATATCATTCATACTGACAAGCAGCCTTTGGAGATTCATGATTGGCAGCTGCCAAGCCACTCCCTAGCAACTACACAGAGTACCCTAGCAACCGCGTAACAAGTAACTATATCTCTGCACCAGAAAATCAGAGAGACTTCTGGGTTGATTTATTTCAATCAGGATGGCAAGGAGACTTGATTAGTATCACTATGGTAACTGCCTAGCAACCAGATGGGGTTACCCTAGCAACCGAGTAACAAATCACATATCTCTGCACCAGAAAATACGTACAGACTTCCGGGTTGACTTATTTCACTCAGGATGGCAAGGAGCACTTGCATTAGTATCACCTATGGTAACTGCCTAGCAACCACATGGGCTTACCCTAGCAACCGAAAGTAACAAATCACATATTTCTGCACCAGAAAATCGTACAGACTTCTGGATTGATTTATTTATGACCATAATTTTTGTTCTTTTCAAGCATGCTATTTGATCTAGTTTTGCCACGGCAAGCACCACTCACATTTTCTTCAGGAAATGTACCTATCTAGTTATTTTTATTTTTTATTTTTATATCTCTCGTACAAAACTTCGCACCTAACTCGTCCCAAGCACCGCTTGGCGTAGACCCACCGAATGAGGTGTCAAATCGAACGGCCTATTGATGACACGTGTGCTATGACTTTTATAAGCTTATCGGGTACGGTATTTGCCCCAGGGGCAAAAAAGCGCCGAAAAATCCCATAGACTTAACATTGCGACAAACTTTGACGCGTCACAGCTCCGAGCGAGGATTTCACAGAAACGCGTGATTTGCCACATTTGAAGAGGCTGGCAGGCTCTGTAAGAGCATACCTCAATATGGGGTAAAAGTTGCACTCCTAGGGGCAGGAGCTGCCCAAAAATGCCCCAATTGACTTATAATGGTGTAGGATGGCCCATGAAATGAAATGGCATAGGAATTTTGTATTGAACATAGCTCTGGATCACAGTGTCATAGAGACGAGAGGGCGGGCTCATTTTACTCAGACGACCAATCAGTCTCTCAGGATCATTTTCAATCTATCAAGCCACGCCCTAGCAACAATTTAGAGCACCTTAGCAACAAGTCCCATAGACTTCTAATGAAAGACATCAAAGGGATATCTCCGGATAGAAGTGTCATAGAAACACAAGGGTGGTCTCGTTTGACTCGGGACAGCAAACAGCCAATCATGAATCACCTCAACACTTCCTAGCCCCTCCCTAGCAACCATTGTCGAACACCTTAGCAACCAAAATCCATAGAGGGATATCTTCCATTCTGAATGTCACAGAGGCATGGGAGTTGGTTTATATCATTCATACTGACAAGCAGCCTTTGGAGTTTCATGATTGGCAGCTGCCAAGCCACTCCCTAGCAACTAAACAGAGTACCCTAGCAACCGTTTAGCAATAACTATATCTCTGCACCAGAAAATCAGAGAGACTTCTGGGTTGATTTATTTCAATCAGGATGGCAAGGACACTTGATAAGTATCACTATGGTAACTGCCTAGCAACCACATGGGGTTACCCTAGCAACCGAGTAACAAATCACATATCTCTGCATCAGAAAAACGTAGAGACTTCCGGGTTGACTTATTTCAATCAGGATGGCAAGGAGACTTGATTAGTATCACTATGGTAACTGCCTAGCAACCAGATGGGGTTACCCTAGCAACCGAGTAACAAATCACATATCTCTGCACCAGAAAATAGTACAGACTTCCGGGTTGACTTATTTCAATCAGGATGGCAAGGAGACTTCATTAGTATCACTATAGTAACTGCCTAGCAACCACATGGGGTTACCCTAGCAACCGAGTACCAAATCACATATCTCTGCACCAGAAAATAGTAGAGACTTCCGGGTTGACTTATTTCACTCAGGATGTAAAGGAGCACATGTATTAGTATTACCTATGGTAACTGCCTAGCAACCAGATGGGGTTACCCTAGCAACCGAGTAACAAATCACATATCTCTGCACCAGAAAATAGTACAGAGTTCTGGGTTGATTTATTTCAATCAGAATGGCAAGGAGACTTGATTAGTATCACTATGGTAACTGCCTAGCAACTAGACGGGGTTACCCTAGCAACCGAGTAACAAATCACATATCTCTAGCACCAGAAAATAGTACAGACTTCCGGGTTGACTTATTTCACTCAGGATGGAAAGGAGCCATGTACTGTATTACCTTGGTAACTGCATAGCAACCACATGGCCTTACCCTAGCAACCGAATAACAAATCACATATTTCTGCACCAGAAAATCGTACAGACTTCTGGGTTGATTTATTTATGACCATAATTTTTGTTCTTTTCAAGTTATAACATGCTATTTCATGAGTTTTGCCACGGCAAGCACCACTCACATTTTCTTCAGGAAATGTACATTCTAGTTCTTCTTCTTATTATATCTCCGTACAAAACTTCGGCACCTAACTCGTCCCGCACCGTTTGCCGTAGACCCACAAATGAAGAGGCAAATCGAACGGCCTATTGAGGACACGTGTGCTATGACTTTTATAAGCGATCGGGGGTACGGTGTTTGCGCCAGGGGCAAAAAAGCGGCCGAAAAATCCCATAGACTTAACATTGCGTCAAACTTTGACGCGTCACAGCTCCGAGCGAGGATTTCGCAGAAACGCGTGATTTGCCACATTTGAAGAGTCTGGCAGGCTCTGTAAGAGCATACCTCAATATGGGGTAAATGTTGCACCCTGGGGGCAGGAGCTGCCCAAAGTTGCCCCCATTGACTTACAATGGTGTAGGACGGCCCATGAAATTAAATTTCATAGGGATTTTATATTGAACATAGCTCTGGATCACAGTGTCATAGAGACAAGGGGGCAGGCTCATTTCACTCAGATGACCAATCAGTCTCTCAGGATCATTGTGAAGCTATCAAGCCACGCCCTAGCAACAATTTAAAGCACCTTAGCAACAAGTCCCATAGACTTCTAATGAAAGACATCAAAGGGATATCTCCGGATAGAAGTGTCATAGAAACACCAGGGTGGTCTCGTTTGACTCGGGGAAGCAAATAGCCAATCATGAATCACCTGAACACTTCCTAGCCCCTCCCTAGCAACCATTGTCGAGCACCTTAACAACCAAAATCCATAGAGAGATATCTTCCATTCTGAATGTCACAGAGGCATGGGAGTTGGTTTATATCATTCATACTGACAAGCAGCCTTTGGAGATTCATGATTGGCAGCTGCCAAGCCACTCCCTAGCAACTTAACAGAGTACCCTAGCAACCGAGTAACAAATCACATATTTCTGCACCAGAAAATCTTACAGACTTCTGGGTTGATTTATTTCAACCAGGATGGCAAGGAGACTTCATTAGTATCACTATGGTAACTGCCTAGCAACCAGATGGGGTTACCCTAGCAACCGAGCAACAAATCACATATCTCTGCACCAGAAAACAGTACAGACTTCCGGGTTGACTTATTTCACTCAGGATGGAAAGGAGCCATGTATTGTATTACCTTGGTAACTGCATAGCAACCACATGGGCTTACCCTAGCAACCGAGTAACAAATCACATATTTCTGCACCAGAAAATCGTACAGACTTCTGGGTTGATTTATTTACGACCATAATTTTTGTTCTTTTCAAGTTACAACATGCTGTTTGACGAGTTTTGCCACGGCAAGCACCACTCACATTTTCTTCAGGAAATGTACCTATCTAGTTATTTTTGCAATTCCATTTGGTGCCACTAGCAGTGTAGAAATTACACACTTCACATTTAAAGAGTAAGAAAAAAATATGTGCATGTTGTTGTCCGGTTAATAAACACAATATGCCGATTTATCAACACTGCTAACAAGATTTTAAATGCATAAAAAAAAAAAAAAAAAAAGAAACTTATTTTTCTCTCTGACTAATTTTAGATGTAATATTTCCACTTAAAAGGTGCACGCATTCATTTGTATAAAATTTTTGGTCTTGGACTTACACTGACACCTAGTGGCGTGGATGCAGCATCATTCAGAATAGTAGTTTTCAGTTACCAATGCCATTGTAGAAATGTACTATTCACAGTCAACCATGATTAATTTGATCCATGAATGAAAGTGTCAAATAACAGGATGTTTACTGAGATTAAGTGAGTAGTATTCAGCTGGTCATGTGATTCTAACATGGCAGAACCCATGAGGGGACCCTCTCTATGTAGAATAAAACAGCTTTTATCAGGTAACTGATATGACTGCAGTCATCTCATTTGAGTGCTCATGACACATATACATTTGTTTTAAATGTACTATTAATTTCCTAAGGATTACAACTTTTTTTAAATGAGGAAAAAAAATGACCGAGTCCACTTTTAGGAGCTACAGAAATAGGCCTAGATACAAACTTTCACTCTTTAAAGTTTAAAAAGTGCTCTTAAACTGACAGGCCTGTTCACAATCCTAATTCAAATGTAAATACCAGTAAAGACTTCAAAATAACTCTATCCAAAGGTTTCAGGTTACAACTACACAATGTTATTCTTTAAAAAGCAAAGCACAATGAAAGGCAGGCCAGTGTGAAACAGAACTCTTACAGTAGGCCCCGAATGTCCAATATCTGAAAGGCTTTTAACAAAACACTCGTCTCATGCAGTGAGATTGATTACTGAACTGTTAAGCAAAGAGTACAGAGCAGAACTTTCAAGGCCCCCTTGCTTTCTGTCAGTGTCTATTAATATGTACCAACTTCAAGACACATCAGGGAACATGGGCAATGCTTTGTACTTCCCTTCTGTTCGTTTCATTCTGAGATTGCAGTAGCTAGCATGCACTCTTTTAAAAAGAAAAACAGCATTTTTCACACTACATTTCTCAGTGAAGGCTATACGTTTTCCTTGGTCCATTAATGTCACGCTTGTGGCTGCAAGAAAGCAAAGGCCAGTTTTAACAGTGATTTTATCATGAATAAAGTCACTTAATAGTGGTAAAAAACACTGTAATGCTCTGACTAGAGTGTATTATTGCATTAATACAATAATATGATAAGACAAAAAGACAACAATGTTCAATAGAGTGTTACATTTGTAATTAAGAATTATTGGACTAAACAATTCTTCTGCCGAGTTTTATAGTTCATAATCCTAATTGCAGGCTGTTTGCTGTTGCCAAGAAACATAGAAACCTGGCAGATTAATAAACTGTAGAATGTGTGGTCACAGAACACAGGTGTGGGCTTATAACAATTTTACAATGGCTTTGAACATGGGCATTCCAATCAGAGTTTAAAGACTACAGTATCTCTTTAATAATGTGACATTGAAGTTTTCCTTTTTAACAAAACTGTCATATGGTGGTGGTTAAAGGTATTAAAGGGATAGTTCACCCAAAAATGAAAATTCATCATTTACTCATTTACATGATGTTCCAATCCCATTTGACATTTCTGTTGAATACAAATGTAAGGCAGTATATATGGTAGTCGCCATTTACTTTCATTGCATCTTTATTCTATGCAATGAATGTTGACTGAAGCAATCATTTTGTCTAAAATCTATTTTTAAGTGCCATGAAAGAAAGAAAGAAAGAATGAAAGGCACATGGGTTTAGAGCAACACAAGAGTAAGTAAATAATTTTTCAAGGCTTTGTTGTTGAACACATTATGTATGCATTTCCTTTAGAACACAAGCCTTAAGGTGTTCTTAACACAGAAAAAAAAAAAGAGCAAGGCCTAACTTTGCCATCTGTCATTCATTCCAGGGAACGAGTCCACCTGTAACCTGTTGGCTGCAGACACTGACATGCATGCAGACTGACCTCGCTGGCTTCTAGCCAGAGTTTCAAATAAAGGCACAACAACAAACTGACAACTACAACTTCATAAACCGAAAAAACAGTTCACTAAACAAGGCTCCCTATGCAATCTGTTGAAAAGTCCAAGGGTTGGATGTAGGCCATGCAATGATCTGTCCTAAATGTGGCTTTTCAGTTTTAATTGCTCTGGCTGTTTACAGTTACAAGAGCAGCTCCATTCAAACATCAGAGAGCCATTCAACTTATTATTGATGACAGGGTGGACACCTGCGCTCTTCACCCGATCAAGATAATCTTACAGTTTAATTATTTTATTTATTTATTTTATTTCAATTTTATTTGACAGGGACAATGCAAACAAACATAGTGTCAAAACCAAGCATGTCACTAATGTGTTGCACATAAAGTTTATAGCTATAGCTAATTTTCAACTCCTGTCCCTGGAAGGGCTTTTATACACAATAAAATGTACATGATTAACTACTAAAATATAAAAAATAAAAAAATAAAATAATAATAATAATAATAATATAAACATACATACATATCATGTACAACTTTTATAATAATTAAAAATGAGTACACTTTTGGTTTATTTTTAACCAGTTTTTAAGCCTGGAAGTGAACATCTTAAAGTCAGGCACAGTCTTGATTTCAAAAGGTATATATATATAATATAAGTGTATACTGACTCCAAAAAGTATTTGGACACGTAAGCCACACTTAAAAAGATATATATATATATATATATATATATATATAGCAAAATATGAAATCAAGTGTCATTTGTATCAAAGAATAATTGCACAAAAATGCTTTTTAAACCAAACATTTGACAAAAAAGTTAGTTAGGTTTCAAATGATAAAAAATAAATAAAAAATAGATAGTTTAAAATGAAGACCAAAAGTTTTTTTTTTTTTAGACACATTTTGGTGGTCAAGCTTTGTGGAAAACTATACTTTAAGGGAAACACACTTTAGAAATATGTAATTTGCTGTTTTTAGTTTTAAAATAAGGTATACAGTAGTCCCCAAATGTATTTGGACCCTTCTGTCACACTTTAAAATGTCATTGCAATCGATGCCTAATATCCAACCAAGTGCATATAAATGATGCTGGAGCTAGTCTCAAAATTAACTTCACTTTTATGAGGTATTCTTTACAATGCAATGATATGACATTCTGACATTTTAAATGTGTGACTAGTGTCCAAAAATGTCCAAACACTTTTGGGTCCACCGTATATATTTTATTTAAAGAATATAACTAAAATCAGTAATCATGTAATTTGTTTACTTTTTGAGAATTTTAAGGCAAACCAACAGGTGGAATGACTTTAGTTTTGCACATTTCATGGCAGAAACATTGTTGTCAGTGTGTCAGGAGATCTTGTGACACTTTGTAAGTAGTAAACTCTACATTTAAATACACTAATTTCCCTCTCTTTTTTCTGTGCCATGCGGTGGTGAGAGTGAAGGTTCCCCCCACTTCCAGAGGTCGAGGCCCCAGCGGTGAAAGCATTGTGCGCCTTTCAATGCTGCCTGGACAACAGTCCCATTCCTCTGCCTCTCTCTCCCTCCTACACTCACTCACTCACTCACGCACTCACCGCACTCTCTTTCCCACATAAACACACTCACCTTCAGGCAAAGTTCTTCCCATTGGCTGTGAAGTTCTTCTACCTGTCCCTGAAGCAGCGCAGTGTCTGCGGGCAGCACGTACTGAGACACGTCTGCCTTCATGGTTATCAGCTCTTTCAGTCCTCCAGCCCAAATCTCCAGCGAGTCCTCGTCCTCCTGCATAACACGGTAGCCAGCACCAGTTAAACTACCCTCCTCTGCTGCACACTAACCCTAGTGCTCTCCCTCTCTCTCTGTCCCTGTCATCAGTCCACAGGATTAAGGCCCGCTGGTCGGGAAGGGGGAGGGGAGGAGGCAGAGAGAGGGAAAGGGGGAGAGAGGAGGGAGAGCAGGGGGGAGGGCAGAGATAACCCAAAACAGCCTGGCAAGGGGTGATGGGGTAAAGACCAAACATGTTAAGGACACTATTAATTCCTTTGTTTGTCAGTTTCACCCTTTCTATACCTGCAGATAAAGGCTCTTCCTCATTAGGGCTTAATCAACAACTTCAAAAACATAATCTATGCTATAAACTCTGTTCTAAGGCAGTGTTGATTAAATCAACAGGTGTTTTTTTTTTCTTACCAAAGACTTTGTTAATAGTTTGAGTGAATCAAAATACAGCAGAACTCAGTTGTCAGATGCAATTACTACAGCAGAGTCAGAAATTCACCAGGGCTTGGAACAAAGGCAACAAGAATGATAAAAAGCACAGGATATTGAAAATATATCTAGACCTGTTTAGTTATGAGTTAAGACACCATGGTAACAATTAAAAAAAATAGATTCAATTTAAGCACAGTCCTTGAAATAAATGATAAATTAAAAAAAAAAGAAAAAGAAAAAGAAAATTGGCACTGAAAAACAATTCCAGGGTGCAGATACTCTGCACTAGGCATCAGAGCAAAGCAGAAATGGTCAACTGTCTTTGCCAATGCCAATTAAATAACCCTATAATAATCAAATGTGTGCACTGGCACAATTCATGCAGACGTTTTCCAAAGCTCTTGGAGCTTTTCTCAAACAGCTTAAAAAAAGCAGTTTAAGGGAATTTAACCCACGTGGGAACCTGCACTATTATTGTAACTCTTACTGTTAAATCAGAACTGATTTGACAATATTATGTCCACATCAAATCAATGTTGGTGCTTCATCAGCCTGCTGGTGGCAATGCTGTAATCAATTTCAATCTCAGCTGCTAATTTATAGGTTGGGTGTGCTAAGAATCCAAATTCTGTGGAAATCAGTCAGACAAGCTTTAGTGGGTTGAGCATTGTCGAGTTACAGTCTTCATTTATCTTTTTACGTATACATGACAGAATGCACAATTGTATACTTGAAGGATGCCAAATACAGCGGGTTAAATACATGTCATGTGGCACCATGGTCTTTCGGAGCATATGCACAAAACTAGATTATACATATGTATAATCTAGTTTGGTCAGTCCTAATTCGTAAAAATCGAACCGGTTCGATTTCAGTCTGACTGAAGTATTTAAATGACATAATATTTACCAAGGAAATAATTGTTTTGGCTTGCCTGAAATAAAAATGTTGAAGTAAATGTAAACATAGTGAGTGTCCAATATTTTGCAGTACCTTGGAGAGCTGCTTTTGTGTCTTTAGTTCTTCCAGTTTCTCTGGCAGTGGACATGTCAATCTTGTTTTGATCTCTTTCAGTTTTAGAGCACTATTAACCAGTCCAATTTCACAGTGCCTCCATGTCTGTAAAGAATCAGAACAGATTGTTTTAGACTTAAGTGGACAGCAACATTGTCTGAGATCTGAGGCCATGCTGGTTATGAGAGCCATTGCCTTTGCTTAGAGTATTTTGGGTGCAGTCTATCACTGTTATCGGAGACCATTTTACATCATGTGTCGTGTCTATGAGGACACACCATCCCCCCACCTACTGTGAACACGTGCACACTTTTGCCTGTCAACACAATGTCATCAGTCCAACCAGCATATTCAATCAGATCTGGTCTTGACAGGGTGTGACTGTTGTTGTTATATAATGTCAAGGGGTCAGGCAAAGGTTTAGGAGCCCCAATACAGGACAAAATTGTAAACAGATTTACATTATGGTCAATGTAAAAAAAAAAGTTTCTTCAGATTTTGCCCAAGTGCTCCAGGGCTCAAATACAACAGACAGGATTACAGTAATCTCCATATTCTCCTATCGTCAACATACCACAACACTGGTTGCCAACAGTCCACATGACATGAAGTTTCGCAGTGCCAGATAATCTGTTATACAGTGCATGTTATAGACTCATGGTTGTCAACTGGGAATGCCATAAAATTACTCGAGAATCAATGGACCGATATTTAAACAATGCTGGTTTTAATCTGATTACAAATAAATCAGTTACAGCAATCTAATTACTTTTACATTTTAAAAGTAGTGTAACACATTACATTTTAAATTCTTGCAATCAGATTACAGTTACGGTCTTTCAATTAAGTTAAGTACTTGGTTTACACATAATAATATTATTGATGTTGTATTAATTTACAGTAACACAAGAATTATGTTATATGGTATGCATGTCTTTTTGTGACAGCTGAAGGGTGTGCACCACCTAACGAGTCATTGTGAAGGAGAATCACATGGTGCTGAGTGCTTGACTTGTGTGTGCGACAGTGAACAAGTTGGAAATATAGACATTATTTAGAATTCATTGAGCAGAAAAAAAAAATTCTGTGAAAGATGTTTTTGAAAGTAACTTTAACATAAACAAAATAGTAATGTAGGACTTTATTAAGTAATCAGTAAAGTATTAGGATTACAGTTTTAAAGAAGTAATAAGTCATTTGTAGAGGATACGATTTTTGTAGTAAATTACCCAACACTACATAAAACAAAGACATTTCTTAAAATATAAAAATGTGAAATATATATATATATATATATATATATACACACACATATATACATATATACACACACACACACAATATATTCTACATTTTTAAAAACGGTATTTCTAAATGTGGTTAATTTTGTTCTAGAGTACGTTTTTTATTTATGGCTGATGGTTTGTTAAATGTAACTAAACGGCTACTTCACCCAAAAATGACACCACCCTTTCGTCATTCCATACAACTAAAGTGAATAATGAATAATTTTCTGCACAACATGATTTTGAGGTCCACAGGAATAAGAAAGTCATATGGATTTGGAATGACATGAAGTAAATTATGAAAGTCTTTACATACATTTTCATTCACAGTAAGCTCCAAGAAAAGTTTTTTTTAAATGTTTTTTATTAGGGTTTTGGAGATTCCAGGTGCGGTCCGTGGGTTGGCAAAGGTTAACGATCCCTATTATAGACTGATTGATTTTGATTTTCATGTCTTGAGGCTCAGAAAAAAAAAACTTGTAGAATAGAAAAGAAAATGGAGTTCCATTTAACACTGCACTCCCAAGCTTTGTTCCCATATATACCTCCATTCTAGTACTTATGGAATTGCTTGTGAGCAATGACATATGATCTGTGTAGATGCCTTACTGCACAGTGGTTTAGTAGCAGTGGTCTTTAAAGACCTCTCTCTGTGTGATAAAGCCCAGCTGCCTCATTTATGGATTATGGCGAGATTACAGCCGATCTCTTAGACTCAAAATGAAGCACTTTATTAAAGAATTGCTCAGTAGGGTATGTAGGTCAATGGCGGCTATGCAAGATCACCATGCTAACTATTGGGGCCTGCACATTGAATGTGCTCTGTCCATGTGAAGAAGGAATTCAATTAAACATAAGTGGGTTTGCTTTGAGGGAGAGGTCTCGGCCATGACCAAATTGATCCAAGACCAGGTCCATGTTATGTTCATACCATAACTATTTTAATTAGCATTAATTTGTTTAAACAGAACATCCTCTTGCATTAAAAAAGCTAAACACAGCACAAAAAAAATAGAATAGAACTCAGGTGTCCCGAGACAGGTTTTTTTTTTATATGACACACCATTTTAAAAAATGTGATGCTCATATGCGAGATGCTGAACAAACAGAAGCAGCGCAGCGATCAAAGACGACTATCTAGCGCATGCTTAGATAGAAAAAAAAGATTACAAAACAATGCAGACGAACACAAAAACACATTCTGTTTGAACAGCCCTAAATTCTTCTAAGCAGTTTGGAACAAATATGTGACATCACAGCAAATTCATTCATTAAAAACAGTATCCTTTTCACAAAAAAAGGCTTATTTTTCTATTTTACATTTTAGTCACAGCACTTGTGTATTGTTTAGCCTTGCTTACTGTATAAGTGCTATAGTAAGAATTGTGAGAATTGGGTCACATACTTGAGTTATGGTGTTTGCAAGAGCCTTTCTTTTTGTCACTAGGCTACAGCTTTGCGCCCACATCTCCTTGAGGTCATCAAGTTCAGTTTGCAGGTGCGTCTGTGTCTGCACATCTGCTACGGCATTGATCTGTAAGCCTACCTCCACAGTCTGGTTGTAAAGTTCTTCACAATGCTGTAGTTGCTCCTCAGTCCACTGTAGGAAACAGATACTCTTGCTAGATCAAGCTTTCCAGTCCAACATGAGCTGGCTTACAAAGTATCCAATTGGAAAGACAAAGCCAACCAGATCATTATATCTTCATTTCTGAATTTTCCTACCTCAAAGTCTTTTTTGGAGCATTGGAGCTGCTTTAAGCTGCAGGGAGATAGTCCTGTTGGGGGCAGCAGTTCTTCAGTGTGTCTGAGTAACTTCAAAAGTTTCTTCAAGTCTGCATCATAGAGCTGCCACTTTCCCATCAGCCCCTCCAGATATCTCCCACGTTGCTGGACTCTTTGCTGCATCTCCTGCCAACGCTCCTTCAGCTGGCTAAGTCTTGGGTTTAGACGACTCCTGCTCAAAGTGGTATAAGTTTGTCAGAGTTTAATAAAACAAAACAATGAAAAGTGAAGTGAAAACTAGAAGTAAGCCATTTGTATGTGGTTTTCACTGAAAACTGCAAACAATGTAGCTCTGAGTTGCTTTCAAAACATTTATTTTTATGTTGGTTTGAGCACACAAGGTTGACTCAAATAATAGTGTGTGTTTTGGCAGTACTATGTTTGTATACAGAACTACTGGCAGATGGGGAGGTCTCCAAAAAGACACAGAGATTTTATATCATAAAACTAACTGCAGTTCCATTGACCATTAACTTTACCAGTCATCTGGAAAAACGACCCAACGACATTTATATGTCTCTCGATATGACATTTGTTAATGATGTAGAAAACCAGACTTCAGCAAAGCCCAAGAAAGATCCTTAAAGCAACCATGCAGAAGTTCCATATGAAGCAGCACTTATTGGCTGAAAAGTCAAATTATTTAGTGTCGTTTCCATTCTGGTAGCAAACACTGTTTCATTTCCTGAGAATAAGCCAAATTGTTCCACAGCTTAGCTCAAAGGAGCTCCTCCACACTCCAAGAGTTATTGCCTCAGCTGAAGCCCGTGGAAAAATTTAGTTGGAGAACCTCTGTTTTAATTACTCATTAGGTGACATCCCTTTCAGAAATTATTTTACACTGCATTCTTTGATTTCTTACCCAGAGCAGAGTCCTAAAAACCCTCACTGAGGTTAAATAAGAAAATTATAATAAGGTAATTGGGTTTGTAGGGAATAAGCTATTGACCGTAATGCAACCAAAGCTCACCTGTCCTCAATTTGACCACTCTCCAGAAAGTGTAAAACCTCATTAAGAATGGCATCCAGTAGCTGCTGGCTGATCAGCACCTCCACTTTCAGTGTCTGGAAGATTTATTATTAATATATGACTAGATGAGCAGTAATAATCATTTACACAGTACTTAAGGAACAACAGCTTAGTTCTTGTTGCTCTTCTATATTTTTAAGTAAAAAAAAAAAAAGTAATATCATTGACTGCATTTACAAGCAAAATAATATTTTGATATAATCAGAATTTGGTCATTTTCCAAAAATGTCTCATGTAAATGGATTTACCCGATTGCTTTAACCAGATTAAGCAAATATCTAGAGACAGATGACATTTGCCCATATTAACATTGTGTGACCTTTGCTATAAGCCACGCATAATTTCAATTCATTTAAACTGACTGATCTCACACTCGGGTCTCAGGAGGTTAAATCAGATTTTTTTCGTAATTTAACCATCTTGTTCAGAATATTCCACTGTAATGGAATATTAATTTATATCTACACATGCCCACATTCTGTGTTCTACGTGAAATAGGAAATTGCTAAACATGAAGCAATAGAAAGAAAAAAAAGAACATACTAGATTAAGACAGAGATGGACACAAATCAATCTACATATACAGTGTGTGTGTGTGTGTGTATATATATATATATATATATATATATATATATATATATATATATATATATATATATATATATATATATATATACACACACACACAAACAATATACAAATGTCCTATATTTAGCTATGTACAGTGCTCTTGTGTACTGTTGTCAAGGACATGAAGGAGAATTAATGAGTTGATTAAAATTCTGTGCCGAATTGCTAATACATCATAATTATATGTCCAGATCATGCAGGTCTTAGTTTATTATGTATATTAATTGGCATGTATAGAGGAATAGTCCAATAGCTGTGGAGCATGTAAATATATTTTTCAGAATAAAGGTGTGTAACGTGCATGTAAACACAGTCATTCTGAAGCAACAGGACTATGAACATTAGAAACAAATCTTGAAACTACTGTATGCTTTACCTGATGCAGAGCTAGCTGCTCTCTTATGGCAGAACAGTTTCCAAGCACCCGATTGGACAAACCAGCCTCGATTTTGTCCAGGAGCTCCATCCAACACTGGCACTTCTGTTGGAAGTTCTGAGCATGCAGACTCTCTGTATACATTCTCCTATAGACAGAGAAGTGCTAATGTTAGGGTGTTTTGTTCAGGGAAAGAATGTACCATGTGTATACAAGGTATTTTCAAGGAGTAAATCACATATATTACCGCAACTAACCAAAATGTTTAAGAACAGAACTATATTAGTTAAGTGAAGCTTCACTTGCCTGTGCCTGTCTGTGACCTGAGAGAAAAGCTGCACCCACTGAGTGTTCAGGGTCTGTAGCCTCTTTTCATCTGTGGTGCTTAGGATGAGTCCGACACTCTTCTGATTCAGAGCATTGAGGTTAGGGGTCAGCCCACTCAGATCTAACAGAACCATCTTATAGACATGAAAGAGAGAGAAACCAAACAAAACTTTTTTTTACAATTGAAACAAACAGATAATAAAAGTAAAATCATCCAAACAATTCAAAGATGTGGGACACCATTTTTGGGGAGGGCCACTGATTCACCTTCAGGCTCCCCATGCTTACAACTGAAGAGCTCATTATGCATTCAAAGCCCTCAAATCGTTGCGCCAATGACTTCAGCTCAGTGTTGAAACTGCTGTGTTTCTCCAGCTCCTCCTATGGATCAAGAACAGCACAACACTTCTGTTTATGAATGTGTAAGGCAGAGTACGTTTTCCATAATTCACAGATTACTTTCACTTATAGTTCTGGTCCTCGATGGAGATTGATCAATAGCAATGTCTTATACACCATATAGCAGAGCTATGAACTCTTCATCAAGCTACTACTTGTATCACTGCACAGCACCCATAGCCGACCATTATTTTGTTGCTTAGCACATTTATGTTACAGTTTACTGTCTGGGACTTTATCTTCTAACGAAAGTATGGCATTTAATGATTTTACTTTAAAGATTTGACATGAAAATTTCAATAAACATTTGTGTCCTTGATATTTTTATTATGAGGTGAATATAGAATATAGTCTTATTTTTTTATATCCACAATATATGTTAATATATGCAACACTGTATTTTTTAATTCCAAAATCGAAACTTCTTCCTCACCTGAACTTGAGCCCCACTCTCAGCAAGTGCCTTGCCAAGATGGACAAGGTTACGTGAGAGTAACCTGGTTTCTGATTGGATTAGTGCCACTGATTGGGGCTCAATATGCCCATTGAGAAGCTTTGCAACCTCCAGCACTTTTCCCACACTGCTTTTTAAGGTCTCATTGTCTTTCTCTAGAACCTGTTGAATAAATTTTTCAGATATCATATTCATATACAAGAGCTATTTACAACATAGGAACACATGAAATGACTAAACAAAAAAAAGAGATGTTTATTAAAACAAACACACATTTAAAATGTTCCTAAACAAAGTAAAACAAATGACTGCTTATTTTCAATGGTCTCCAGCATAATAAGATTAATTTCAATTTTTAAATTGAATAAATGAGAATCCACAATTCTCAGCAATCTTCTTTTGTGTTTAACCTTTTTTTGTGGGAGAATAGAGTACCACAGGTCTCATTGGTATTTTTAGCCTACTGAGAAAAGCTCTAACTCTCAGAGCTCAATGTCCCGCCTTTTCGAAACCACTACTGGATTAAAGCCCAGCAGTCCTATCTGTGAGCCTCTAATAATTTTGCACTTAACATGCATGTGCTGGAAATTATTTTGCTTTAGTCCTATTTTTTTAAATAGAATTTTGCTGTGCATCATTACTTTGCAAAGTACATTCTGTTTTTAAAAAGGTACAAAATGTCCCCCTAGAACCCAAAACAGTAACTTTGCATTCATAAACACAGAGATGGTTTAAACAAACATCTTTGCGTGCATGCTTCTTGGTTTAGAATGTACTAGTTAATTTTAAGGGCTATATAGTTTACCTATTACTGAACCACCACTCATATATTGAATGTGATTGTGCCGAAGTGCACAACAGTTACTCACATTGATGCTTTGCATTCTGCTGTAGAGCAGCTCTGCAGTATTCTCGTCTGATGCTGGAGAACTCAAAAGCTCTTCAAGCCTTTCCCAGTGCTGATTTAGAAGAGCACTGCACTCTCCAGTGAGATGTTCATATTCCAGCCAGAGGCGCAGAGCATCTTGGGCCTTTAGTAAGTCAGTACGCAAGTCCTCAATCACAGATAGATGTCTGAAACACAAACATACAAACATGAATACCCACATAGACATGCAGACATGAACAATTTAATATGTCTAATAAAATGATCTGTCCTGTGAGGTGTAACTTATTACAAATGTAACTATTTACTGTAATCTTACATTTTGGATAAGTAATCAGCCATTTGTAGTGGATTACTTATTTTGCATAATTTACCCAGCATTGCATATAATGTTTACAGTACCTTGCATATGCACATGAGTAATCACAACATTCTCTCAAATACACACAAAACATATATAATTGCAAAATTATATAAATCGTATAATAATATTAATATATATTGCCTGCTTGAATGTGAAAGAGCCATCTGAAACATGTAAACTACCAACCAAAGATTGTTGTTATTCTGTGCCATTGTGCTACCAAACTAACAGACCCACATGCCACAAAGTCTCATTAAAACACTACTGCAGTTATCAGATCAGCATCGCAGACGCACACAAGCTCAAGAAGTTTAAAGTGCTTGCTCATTTCGTTCTTCTCTCGAAAATTCTTTGTAACTTTTCATTTTTTTTTACATACCGGATTCTTCCTTTCTCCAGGTGATCAGACAGAAGTGTGGCTGCACAAGGGTTGAGTTTGTCTCTCAAGTCAGAAAGCACTTGAGCTAAATAGGTCCAAGTCTTGGATCTGTCCAGCTCACTTTCAAGCTCCTGTGAGTATGACATCATATCCAACAAATCATCAGTGTTGACAGTGAACAAATAACTATTTACTTATGGAATACCAATGTGTAAACCAACTCTGCTGAATGTTGCCATTATGTAAATACCAGAGCATGCGAGCGAAAAAATATGAATTTCACTAGAGCGAGGAGGGCGTTTCACGAGACTGAGCTTAGCCCCACTCCGGCCGTTCAATTTCCGCTCCAAACAGAATGCGCTATATGTCGTGTATGGCCACATTAATATGAATGTGCTTGTACACTGACAAATATCTGGTGTTGGGTACTGTATTAGATCCAAGATTTTAAATGCGTTTAAACTTGTGTGATTCGCGAGCTGATGGTGACAGGTGCTGATTCCAACAACAGACTACAGTGAAGTGAGAGCGCAGAGGCAGTTCAAAACACAAATTAGTTTCCCGGACATATGTCTGTAAAGTTAAATAATTTAATTAGGCTACTGCAGACATCTGAAAGGTTTACAGTCATTTCACTTTCAATTTAATGATAAAATAAATGAGAAGCTCTGGTAATTAGGCTGTTACATTACCCCACGTCCCAATATAAAATAACCACATTCAAATAGGGCAGAGAGAATAAGGCATTACATAAAAGCATTGCTTGTGTAGTTGTTATTTGTGCCATGAAATATTAGGTCATATGCCAATATGAAGAGGGATTTTTTTTTTTAAATAAACAAGAATGTTGACAAAGAAATTATGCCTAATTTCTTTCTCATTTCATGCTGCTTCGCTCCAACATCGCTTTCACTCGTGAGTGAGGAGAGGAGTGATTACTTCTGAACTTGAACAAATATTTCAGCAGAGCGTCAACTCGCTCCACTCCGCTTGCATGCTCTGGTAAATACTCATGTTGGGAGGATCGTTGGCGATGTAAACAGAAGTTTCAATGTTAACAACGTTACAGTTAAAAAAAAATGACAATGTTTACAATCATATTCCAATTATTGGATGTTTCCTCAGTCATCAGATTACTCACTAGCAGATGTTCCACATAAACTCTGCTCTGCTCAGACGAGAACAGAGGAACTCTGTTGAGCTCAAGCCTGTAGACCACCCCGCTTGTTTGCATTGCTTTGGCACACATTTCGGATTTAAAGTATACCCACTCATCCCTGATTGGCCGCAGAGTTGACCTGAGAGTGTTTATCTAAGAGAGGGGGGAAACAGGAGCCGCTGTGAATAACATTTAATTGCCCAATAAAAATTATGACTATGAAATGGATAGTTCCAACTCTAAACTCAAACTGGACGAGCCACATTCAAAGCAATTGTTAAACAGCTGATATTCACAGACCTGTGACTGCACATGAAGTGAATTCTATATTGATGTGCTGAGTAGCTACAATGCTTGGCAAATCTAAATAGCCCCTCATGGCTTTTTGCTTTAGTAGCCCAACTAAGAATTCAACCAAAATCTGCACCAAAATGCTGATGTATTCTGGAACGGGGCTTCAAAGCTCACCTGTTGGCTCAAATTTTGGCAATCCTGGATAGCTGAATTCACGTTCATGGAGAAGCCTTGATCTCCGGGGTGTTGACCATCTTGCTGCCCAAACACATGGAGAGCTCCCAAACCCAGCAGCTCAGAGAACTTCACCCTCAGCCGTTCTTCTATCTTCTGGATTGAATTGAGTCAGAGGGACAAATTACTGAACAGTTACATCACTTTTGGACACGTTATTTCAGTTAAAAAAACCTGCTTTTATTTGCTAACCAACAATTTTCCAGTTTAACCAGGCCAGACACTATTTAACAGAGATGGGCAACTTCATTAAATTGAATGGGAGAAATTGGAACCGTCAACGGATGTAGAAAGGAACTCCCACCTTAGAGGTAAAAGAGCCAATCACCTTTTAGATGCAGACATCCGCTGTTAATCATCTCGAGACCATGCATGAACATTAGATATACAAGCTGGAATTCTTTTTATTTTTTTTTGCATAATCTGAGGTAAAAGCACAATTTATGATACCAGTGATGTCAGAAATAACTATTGGTTTGAAATATATCGTTCTTTCCCCATTCAAGTAGATAGGAGCTGCACTTGTAGCCTGCTTGTTTACATAGAAGAAAAGCTGCCCGAGAAAATTTTAAAGATGGGTCCCAGTGAACTGACTTGCTAAAAAGACTTTTACCATGCACAATCTGCAATAGTACAGTGCTATGCCATGTGTATTTAAATTAAGTCACACATTTTTTTCAGCACAAACATGCTTTATTTTCTGTTTTCTGTTTGTGTACATTGTGTAGTGAACACAGAAGCAGTATTCTTGTAAACATATGACACTAGTTGCATCCATTTTCACATTCTTCTGCACAATTCTACAACATTTTGCCGTGATTCTAGCCTGACCAACCAATTGTCATAACGGCAAACAACCAAAACTTCTGTGAAGACAGCACCTTTCAAATGTGAGTTAAATGCTTCGCCATCACTCCACGCTGTGTGAAATTGTACATCATTTGAGATGTAAGTGTTGGACTGAGTTTGGCTAACGTGCTAAAGCTAGAAGCCGTTTGAAACGTCACTTCAGAAAACAGCGAATTCTACCATGCAGTCCAAACTTGACGATACAACAATTTAGTGAATGAACTAAATTCATACACTAGATGGCTGAGTGCTTACCAACCAATGTCTTTTGAGACATACCTCATATCAGCAAATGAAATTAATTCTTAATGAGACTTTTCTTATCTCTTGTTCTACTTTGGTCATTCTGAGCCACTCAATTTCTCATTCACTATCACATGTCATGAACAAACAATTGCAACACAAAAACTTCAAGCTACTATCAGTAATTCAGTTAAGTAGATAAGAGATGTACCTCACACTCCTGTAATGCTTGCTCAATCTGCCAGCAGCTGTCTGGTCTCTTGCTGTTTCTCACCCATTCCATACGTTGAGAGATCCAGCTGTGTATATACTGCAATTGCCTTTCTCTGTCTGCATGGGCCTGCCATTTGTCCTCTGCATCATGTATCTTCAGACAAAAGGACACATCACATTGGTATGAGTTGAAATATAGATGGCTTTGGCAGGCTTTAAATATTACATCAGCGATGCTGCCCTTCTGAGCTCACCTTGCTGTCGATCTTGCCCTGTAGAACAAGCCAACTCAGATTGAGAGCTCCAAGTCGCTCAGCAAAGAGGATGTGTTCATTACGATTGGCTAGATTATCCAAAGACCCCACCCCTTCTACAGACTGGTTCAGAAAGTCAAGGCAGGATTGATGGCTGGTTACCTCGTCCTTAATGTCCTAAGATACATAAATACAATTGAAGAATATTTGTGCAAGTTCTTCCTTCAGAATTCTCTTTTTGCAGCAAAGAAAGATCCCACAATGGGAAAATCAGTAGGATTTTAGCTAGAACAGCAGAAATATTACCAAAGGATGAAAGCATAGGTGTGATACCTTCAAAATCTGTAGATATCTAGACAGCTCAGTTGAATCCAGGGCGCAATGGACCCTAGAACTTTCCTCCTCCATTCTACTCTCAACATGCTCCAGCAAGGAGGTCAGCTCAGCTAACGTCTGACTCTGAGACTGGCTCGCCAACAGCTAGAAGTAGGGCAAAAAGACGTTTATTAAAACAACATGTAATAGCCAAAGCTTTGAAAAGAGAGTGAAACAGAGACATTTCCTACCCGTTGCTGTGTCTGGTGAAGGGTGGGCAGCATGCTAGTCATGTCTGTCCA
This sequence comes from Xyrauchen texanus, assembly GCF_025860055.1. Taxonomy (NCBI): domain Eukaryota; kingdom Metazoa; phylum Chordata; class Actinopteri; order Cypriniformes; family Catostomidae; genus Xyrauchen; species Xyrauchen texanus. The sequence continues at coordinate 23,964,134 of NC_068303.1, read as the reverse complement.
GCCCTGCTCAAGTTGAGCCAGTCGTCTACGTAGACCAGGAGCTTCACTGTCAGTCAGATGCAACATGTGTGTGCCTACACAGGTTGCAGATAATTTCTGTGCAGACCTCACCTCCAGCTCCTTAAAGAACTCCTGCAACATACAAAACACACAGACATATACATTTCATTTAGACACACTGTATATAGTCACATGCCACATAAACAGTAAAAAAAACATGAATAATCAACAAGTTCTTGTCACCATGTGCTGGGTAAGGATGAATTTGTCTGACGAATTGATCAACTTCTGAACCTTTTCATGAGCAGAACTCATCCACTCCTCTAGTTCTGTTGAGTCATGCTGAAACCTACACACACACACAGGGAGAGAAAACCACACCTTCATGTTACTTGATAAAACAATGTGTATGTCCTCTAAAAGATTTGTTAAAACAACACTGTAACAGGACAGGCTTTGAGGGGAGAATCTGTTTCCCAAATTCTGATAATGGTACATTTTCCTATGGGTCACTGTTATCTACTGAAGACAGAAAACCATAATTTTGGACAGCCAGACAATGCTTAATCAAAACAAATTGGATTGGTTGTCAATTGTATTCATTAAGAATCCTGCATTTACAAACTACATACTGTTAAATTATGTATTCAGTGCAAATGTCATTTTCCTCATCAACCAATTTTGTTTTTTAGCTATTCTGACCTTTATTTTCAATTATAATGTGCAGTGCATTGCAGTGCTTCACCATCTCTTTAATACAAATTATTTTCTTTGACAAAGGTGTTCATAGCAGTCAAAGCAGGTGTGAGCTGTTGTGAAACAATGTCAAATTAGTCCCTTTAAAATGTCAAAGCACTGAGCATAATATATTTAGAATACGCATTTATAAAATAAATAGGCTTTACTTTAACCTCATGATTCCATTAAGCATTATACACATTTTTAATCTTTATCAACCTTGTGTCTTTTACCAGACCTGTCATAATTCTTCATGATCTTTTTTGTGGATTGTATCTTATGTTCTAGTTGTTTATGGAGCTCCTGCCAGCGTGTCAACAGGCGTGATCTTGGGACAGTCTTCCCTGGCACCTCACAGCAGCAATCTTTATTCTGTAGGGCCCTGAGCTGGTCCTGGATCTCTCCCACCTGAGGCCTTATGTTTTCTAGGGCCTTGAGCAACTTCTAACAATGAGAGTGTGAGTCAGAAAGAAAGAATTAATGAATAAATAAATGAAAGAGAACAAGAAAGAAAGAAAGAAAGAAGAATGAATAAAAAAATGAATGAAAGAAAGTAGTAACAAACATTTGTCAACATCTCATGAGAACAACTCAATGGCAATGTACTCAATATAAAAAAAATCTAAAATGTATTTACATTTATTGCTCTTTGATTCAACAGTCAATTTTGAGCACAGTATTGATAATGTAAACAGTCTAACAAGAGATAAATTCAAAATGTGTTTAAAATGAACAACAACATGTATATATTAGCAATTTGTGAACTTGCACAGTAATGTTAATATTCTGATGTATATTTTCCATATACTGCACTGATATGGTCCTTTCTCAGATGAGCAAAGATAAAATCAAAAGACTGATGAGGGTCTTGCAGCACCATAATAAATTATCAACATATATATTAATATGAATATGAATGTCATTCATTATGTGCATGTTGTTCACAATCCTTAAACTTGGAATTTGAGATTTCAATTTGCTCAGTTACAAACAAAAAAATAAAGGGAACTTGGTGGTGAGATATTTTGATTTGATTACAAATGATGCTTTGCCTGCAAAATTTGAATAAATCTCTCCCACCCCCTATCCCTCCACTCTCACAGCATCTCCCTCCTTTCTCAACTGGAGTGGCTTACATGGTTGGGAGAACGTTTGAAGCACATCTATTACAGGCAAACAATAAGAGTTGCTTGCTGTTCCTCCTATATCAAGCCACCTGAGTAATGAGCTTTGGTAGTCATAAGGGGAACAATAATACGCAACCAACCAACCAACCGTTCGTCACTGACTGTTCTGCGTGAGTCAGTGCAGCTAAGAAATGAGCTTTCGTAATTTTGAGGGGGACAAATAATATAAGAGCAGCCAATGTAGGCAGCAGAACATGAAGTTCTACAGATATGGAAACCATTGTTCTGAATAATTATATTTGGAACAGAGTGTATAGTCAATGAAAAGAGAAGACCCCCACTCTTCACTTCCTCCCACATATATCAAATACTAATATTACTTTTACGGTGTACCAAACCAAATAACTCATATGAACAGCCCTCTATTGTCCTCTTATTTCAGGGTTTTTTAAACTAGGCCCCGGCCCTAAAGGGGACCACAGAAAAATGTCAGTGTAAAATAAAGTGTTTAAATGTATGTATAAAATATAAGCTAATAAAAAGCAAATCATTTGAGATGTTTTAATTATATATTCAGGGGTTTCCACACTCCTTGACCAATTAATTTATGACCTTTTAATTACCTTTCCAGTTATTTGTGATTACAGGATAAAAATTTAAAAAGAATGATTTTTTTTTAGACTGAATTGTGAATTGAAACAACCTATAAGATCCATTTGCATACAAATCGACACTATGACTTGAGTGCAAGTTTTACTCTATACAAAATCAATATCTAGCAAATTACATTTTACAGCACAGCATAACTAGAAAAAGGGAAACTCACTGAGCACTTTATTAGGAACACTATTATCCTAATAAATTGCACAATGTGGTCCTCTGCGGTTGTAGCCCATCCGTCTCAATGTTCAACATGTTGTGCATTCTGAGATGCTATTCTGCTCACTATAATTGTACAGAGGGGTTATCTGAGTTACTGCAAACTTTCTGTCAGCTCGAACCAGTCTCTCATCAACAAGGCGTTTCTGTCTGCAGAACTGTTGCTCACTGGATGTTTTTGTTTTTGGCACCATTCTGAGTAAATTCTAGAAACTGTAGTGTGTGAAAATCACTTGTGCACTAAAAAGAAAAAAAGCTCTGCTTTGCAGTGTATCACTAAGTCGCTAATGTGTTTACCCAAACTCCCTCAGAGAACACACCACAACTGAGATATGTCAAATAGGAGCATTTTATGTTGCATCTAATTTGGATCACAGATATAATTTGTATTTATTGCCAAATAACCATGGCCTGTGGATAATGTTGCCAAAGAATGGCACCATTAACCAGTGCTTCCTCAAGAACACAATGGTGATAGCTCATGGTTTAATCTTTGTGGGGATTAAACCAGCAACCTTCTTGTTACCAGTCCTGAGTACTTAACTACTACACCAGTGACCATAATATTTCAGTATGGATGTAACTAACCTCACATAACTGCAGCTGACACTGCATGTCCCCCTCCGGCTCCAAATCTAGACTGGGCACATCGGTCTCCAGCTCATCTAACTGCTTGAGCAGTATTTCTGTGACCTCCTCATACCGAGACCACTCCTATAACACATATATTGAAAGCTGAGAGTGTGTGAGCTTCACTGATAATGAATGTAATATTATATATTTTATTTCTGTGCCATCTATCTAAATTTACTTTATATAGACCAAAAATCTGAGACCACTGCAATTATTTTCATGAAAAATGATACACATTATACGAATTTGAGTAAAAAGGTTTATTGAAAAATGTGCACAAATTGCATCGTATGTGGTACTTCCCCTTTTTCTTTAATGAATGCATCCTCTTGAGCTGGCATGGATTTCACAATATGTGGAAAAACTTACAATCCATGTTATCACAGAAAGATTTGATTTGAATGTTAAAGGAGGTGTGTAACATGGTCAGTCACAAATTTGCTTATTTGATTGGTGACCCAGAAACATTCAGATTCTTAAAAATCTCTTATTCATACATCATAACTTTAAATAAAATTTCCCAATTTTGTTTTCATTTAGTTCCAGTTTTAAATTAGATTTTGTTTTTTCATTCCATATTTTCAATGAGGTCTCAGACTTCTGGACCCCACTGAATAATTAATAATAGACTTGTTAATGACAGAAGCCCATCATTGTGTTAAATTACACAATGAGTTATTGGTTGTAAATTGAATCATTAAAATGATAAATTATTAAATCATTATTACCTGGGTCTGGAGAGAGCGCTTAGCAGCGGAGAATGTCTAATAATGAAAAAGATGTAATTGATGTCCATGTAAGCCAGCACTGTACCTGCAAATTGTGTTGCATTTGGACACCATGAATCTGTGCTTGATCCTGTAGTGCTGATATTAACTGCTCCACCTCTGCTAGGCCCTGCAGAGCCCCCTCTGGCAGCTTATGGGACAGCAGCTTAACCGTTGCAACATTCTGCCCCAAGTCTCTGAAGAATCTCTGTTAAGTCAAAAGTCTAAATATTATATGACTCACATTGAGGTCAATATATATAAGAATGTACTTGGGACACAATTCTTAAGGATTTTATAATTGGTTTTTTTCTTCTCCTAAATAAAAAAATTATAATTTAGTCAGAAACAACTTTAAACAATTTTTACAGCTATTTAGATGTTCTATAAAACTGTAAGGAACTTTTCATGTCACCAGCTGCAAATTATACTCTCTCGCAACCCACAGTCCAGCTGTGTACCTTGTGTCCTCGGAGCAGGCTACGCAGATGGCTGCAGTTGTGTGGCTGTGCACCCTGACAGCGTTGCATACGTTCACAGCCCAGCTCCAGAAGATCCTTTAAACCCTTCAGAAGAGCATCAGAACATCCCTGTTGCTCAAAACTATTTTGCCAAAAAGACCTCCGCCATACATGTGTGGTCCATGTGACACCCTGCAGGTTATAATAGAACACACATTTATATTAGCATGTCAGAATCATTTAAAGTTATAGACAGTAGACAGAGACAGACAGAAAGTGACTCACTTTGGACAGTTCATGTAAACAAACATGATTTACCAATTAAATTACATTACATTATATTATACTATATTAAATTATACTTTAAAAAGCAATGAGACTTGGGTTCTTCAGCTTTTATTTTGTGCCTGTACACCAATTTCAATCTAGGTTGATCAAATTTTATTTGTTACTGTGTATTGAAGAAAAGTAATCCTGTCGAGTTTATGCGGTCACCCTAAATTGATTCATCCTAAATTGTCACCCTGACATTTATTCATTTTAAAACCCTTATTGTTTTTGTGGCAGAAAAACATGGCTTGGTTACATTCAAATTATATTACCAGATACACTTATTTGTTATATTAAAAAAGATTTTATTATTTATTTATATCCTTAAGTAGCTTCAAAGTAGCACTTTTTGTTAGAAGCTTGTAGTGTAGCTAATTGGTGACCCAACATTTGAGACTCCAAAAAGCACATAAAAGCAGCATAATAGTAATCCATAAGACTCCAGTGGTTAAAGTCTTCTCAGGCAATATGATCACTTTGGGTGAGAAACAGATAAATATTTAAATACTTTTTTACTATAAATCTCCACTTTCACTTTCATATTCTTTTCCCATTCTAAAAGTGAATATTTATAGTGAAAAAGATTAGATCACATTAGAATACATAATGCATATTAAACCATTGGAGTCAAATGGATTACTTTTATGCTGCCTTTGTGCTTTTTGGAAGTTCTGGTCACCATTCACTGTATGGACCCACAGAGCTGAGATATTCTTCTAAAAATCTTTGTGTTCTGCAGAAGACAGACATTCATACACATCTGGAATAGAGTGAGGGTAAATTATGAGAAAATCTTCATTTTTGGGTGAACTATTCCTTTAAGAAAACAGCAGTCATCTACATATTAAAAGACGACTTTGAAAAGCAAAACATTCGGCTCTATAGTACACCATGCACAGTGAGGCATTTAATGTGTTATCCAGTAATGGCAATGTGGGAAAGTGTCCTTATTTAATAACAAGGAAAAACAGGTGAACAAGCAAGGAGGCTTGCCTTAGTTTAAAACTTTCTGCCAAACCAACTGAACTGAATACCTTCATGCTGGCAAAGTCCTTCATGAGTTTGGTTGAGTCACTTGTCTGAGTTTCCCTGGTTTTTAACACAAGCAGAGGAATCTCCAACAGATGCTCTTTAGTCTATGTAGGCAGGAAGTAAAAGGACTTAGCTTTCAGAACATATTTCACAAATCAATTTATTAGACTTGTTTTGCTTTTCTGTGAACTATGGCCTTAACTGTGCATAATTTAACCTTGTATTTTGACCAAATTATAACCAATATGGTACACAAAAGAATTTAGATTGCAGGTTAAATGTTTTTTCTTAAGTTTGTTTTATAAAAAAATCTTAGAATTAAAATTCTTGAATTAACTGTACATACAAACTGTACATATACAGTGGACATTCACTCACATGGTGTTTTTTGTTTTTAATAGGTATTTTTATACTGACCTCTGAAGAATTTATATCCTGGCATGAATCCAGATCATCTGGTAATTTCTTTAATTTAGTAAGAAGCTGGGCCAAACACTCCTCTACAGACTGCCCTGGATCACTGACAGTGGCACTGCTGCACCTGCAAAAGACCATTTGAAAGTTCTGTCATGCCAAACATGAGATTGAGTGAACGCTCCGCTCTCCACTCTGGTTAAGAAGCATTTAGTAAATCGAGAACTGTTGCGCATAACAAACTCACACTACCAGTCCAATGTTTGGACACAATTTTGGTTTCTCAAGATCTTAAACTTTTGATCTAATGGCTTGCGCGTAAAGGCTTAAAATATTGGTCTATGGAACTAATAAATTGTGCCTACTGATGCATGAATGTCTCTGTAAAACTAGAATTGTAATTATTTGTTTTATTCATTTTTTTAAATTGATGAGTTGAACCATAAAGTGAAGGACAGGCAGCGGCCAACAAACGGTAAATGGGAATTCCTTCAAAATTGTTTCAAAAGCATCCCAAAGTGGATATCTAATTAAGTAGTTTTATTATATTTATATCATTTTTTTTTAATTATTGTGTGGGGCAGCTACTTACCAAATGTATTCCAGAGACTGGGAATTTTCCAGATCTATGCTGCTGCGGCTATGACAAGCCATAAACTTAATCAGTTCTCTCTGTTCCATCACCTCACACTGCATCTAGAGAGGGTAGGAGGGCACTATTTAGTCATACATTACCTGTCTGTATTGGGAAATGTGGGAGTCATTGTAGTAAGGGGTTTAAGTAGACTTTTCTTACAAATAACATGATCAAATGTAAGACTACAGTTAAACTTCACCCAAAATTACCAGTGTAGTATCTTGCTGTGGCACCGATTTGGTCGTGGTGTCTATGGATTTTGTTACTGAATCAGCTGTGCTGCCTACAGGTTGGGATTGGTCATCATCAGTAACTTCTAAAGCCTCTCTGTTAGGTGTCTGTGGGATTGAGTCTTCTTTAAATATTGGTGATTTTACTTGATCAACTATACCCGTTTCTGTGGTTATTGATACAGTGTTCTCATCTACAAATTCTGACTCTTCAGTTGTTTCACTGGCATCACTTGTTTTTACAGGGCACTTGGTCTTCTTTTCCTCAGATTTTAAAACAGTATCTTCATTTGCCATTTCAGATATAAGGCAACTTTCATTTGTAAACTCTTCAGAGTGTTCGGGTGTTGCTGCAGGTAGACAGGTAGTCTCTTCAGTAACTAATCTACTCATTGTGCCAGATATTTCATGGAGTGGAGGCTCTGTGAATCCACTTCCTGGGTTAGATTCATTTAACACTAATGTATGCTTGATTGCAGCTACATCCATGTTCTCAACATCTTCAGAAGACAATTCCTGAAGACAAAAACAACAATATGAAAAATGTAAAAATAATAAAATGATAAAGATGGGACGATTATGTTTTTTTGAATTTCCATAAACAGAAAGAACACTTGGTATGTTCTCTCCAAAAAATGTAAGAATTATATTTTGGTTAGTTTATACCTTGGTGACACACTCCGTTACAGCAGATGCAGTTTCAGTTTCAACATCTTTCTCCTCCATTATGCTCTCATCTGGATCCTGGTAAAGAGGTAGAAAAGAAAATGATTAGTGAGTAAACACGTTAACTTCAACCACTGGAGTCGTGAGTTCGAATCCATGGCATGGTGAGTGACTCCAGCCAGGACTCCTAAGCAACCAAATTGGCCTGGTTGCTAGGAAGGATAGAGTCACATGGGGTAATCTCCTCGTGGTTGCTTGGGCGCATGGATGCTACGGAGAACAGCGTGAAGCCTCCACATGCGCTGTCTCCGCGGTAATGCACTCAACAAGCCATGCGATAAGATGCGTGGATTGACGGCTCAGATGCAGAGGCAACTGAGATTCATCCTAGGTCACCCAGATTGAGGAGAGTCACTACGCCACCATGAGGATTTAGAGCACATTGGGGAGAATAAAAAGAGCTGATTTTTGGTGACTGAGAGAGGAGGAGACAGGAGGTGACTAACTGTTATAGAATGAAGGAGTGAAGTTATATTTAGCAGTGTAATGAATGCAGCCTTAGTTCTTAGAAAGAAAAAGGATGTGAGAATATGAACTTTGTTGAAACTGAATTATATACTAGATGAACTAAATGTGACATCTAAAAAAAAAGAAAAAGCAAGAGTGTTGTAAAATTAAATGGATTTGGGACATAAATTTGGAGTAAGAGGAAAAGTGTAATCAATGAAACATAGATTGTGATCACATGATTCCAGCACTAAAAAAGCATGAAAATATAGAGAAAATAGACCTTAACAAAGAATAAAAAAAAAGAACCACTGCAGAGAGGCCCAGAATGTACAGGAAAAGTCTCTTAATCAAGGTTTGACAGAGGAACAAATAAACCTAGGAGAAAGGTTGGTCCGCTTTACCTCTGGAACACTGCATGTCAGAGTTCCTGAGGATGAAGACTGACTGCCTTCATCCTCTTCCTCACTGTAAGGGTCTTCCATGGACACCTGCTTAACAGTTCCAGGGACATATTAACTAATTACGCTCTTAAGGCTGGACTAGAACATAACTGATAATGTGAATATATTTGGCTAATTTGTCTTTTTGAGCTAGCATGGGAATTTTATGAGATGCATTTTTACTTAAGCTTATAAAAGTTGAGGATAGGACTTACCATCATTTCTCCAGTGTAGGGGTGTGGCGAAGTGACTCCCAAGGTTTGGCCAAAAGGTAAGGTAATCTCAGTTTGCAGACCAATAGATGCCTAGATAGACATAAAATATACTCAGTACCATCAAGTTAAGCCTGGGACATGTCAAAGTCATGGTAACACAATCAAATCCAGGCCAATGTGGAATCTGAGTGCGCTGAACTCTGCAAAAAGCTCAGCAGATTTTACACAAAACTAGAATGTGTCATGTTTTTTTTTTATGTATTGTGGTTCATTTGATTGTTTTTCACTACCAATAAGCTCAGTTTAATTAATTATACTATGATTAAATCTATTCTGCAGAATTCCACAGATTTTTATCTTAAAACTGGAACAGAACACAAAAAACCTAGGTCATGTCATATGTAAAGTTTATGAAAGATGTCATGAGACTGCCTTAACTGGATACTACCACCATTGCAAATAAAGCCATGCCAGTAATTTTTACTGGCACACCATATTGAGGGTTTAAAGCACTTCATTTTTTAAGCACAACCAGAAACACTCAAGGTTCCCATGCATCCCCCTCTCAGAGTTGGCTTTCAAGTGCCGGGATGCTATCCTCCTCTTATTCCCACAGACATGAGAGGAAGAGAGGTCATACAATGGCCACGGACAATAAAATTAATACAAATTTACGACATTTTCATAAGATGGACAAATATTTTGTTCTAACCAGATAGATGCAAAGGTCATCTTAAATATTAGTCTATACATTACCAATTATGATGTTGGTAAAAATGATATTGATAAAATTGGATATGTTCCAAGTCATTTATAACTGAACCAAAACATCAAAACAACATTGCAAAGCAAAAAAGAAAACAACAAATCAGAATCTTTGAAGACTCCCATTAATTTGAATATAACTCATACCAAAAATGCATTAACTTTAAATTAATTTACATTCATTCTAGAAACTGGGAAGTAGACTGAATTTAAAAAAATTCAGCGTCCCTCGGTGTGACATGATATAATTCGCCAAATTCCTGTATAATTATTATATATTCACTTTTTATGAGCTCATATTAATTATATGGGATATTTTACTTAATAATATTACACTGCCAGATTATTCAACTCATCTGTAAAAAATCAAAAAGGTAAATAAAATGGTGAAAAACATGGACATGGTGACCAGTTACAGTGCTAATACACTTTCTCTTGCATATATTACATCTCTAGCCCAGTAAATCGGAAATTTCTGACTTTAAGAAAACACAAGAACACTAGTAGAGTGACAGACCCTAAGTGCTGTCTTCTGCTCCACACTGAGCTGCTGTAGCTCCTGTATGGGCTGTAGGAGCTCTTGAGCCCAATTGAAGGCTGTGAGAGTTTGTTCTGCTCCTGCAGGAAGCCCCAGGCCTGGTCTGCAGCTCTCAATTTCATCAATGGTCCTCTTCATGGACTGGATATTGTCCAGGATGACCTGCCAGTGAGCAGAGAGAGAGAGAGAGAGAGAGAACACATAAGGCATAGATTTCAAAGATATGAGACAACTGTTTGCTGTGAAATCTGAGCATTTCCAAGATGTAATGTACCTGTGTGTTCTGGAGATGTTCCTCAGGTGAGATGTTCTCTGTGTCAGTCATGGAAAGGATTGTTCTGATCTTTGTCAAATTCTTCTCCATCATCTTCACCTCTGCTTCAATGGCATCCATCTCCTATACAAGAGTTATAAGTTAATTCTGGTTCAAATTCTGGAACAGACGAGACCACCTTAGGGCTTTTAAATTACCCTAATCCCTGGGTTAAGTAACAGGTAAAGGTCACACTTTTAACCCTGGGTTAAGTAACATTTCACATTTATAAATGTTAGAGCATAACTAGAAAAAAAGTCTATTCACTATAGAATTTTCCATTGCATTCCTATGACTTCTCCAGGCCTGGAAATCACACTTTTAAAATTCCCTGAAATACCAGGTTTTCCATGCCAATATGAACCCTGTGTGCATGATTTATATAGTCCTAAAAATTATGTGTACAATGTAAATCCTGTAACTGTAAAATAAAATATGTAAAAACAGATGTAAATCCATAAAATATTAACATTTGTGGTTTTAGTGTTTCAATTGCTTACATCCGCTAAGTGCTGAAGGTGGGACAGAGGATCCAAAACACTTTGCTGCATATGTGTGATATCTTGCATAGCCAGTTGGAGAAGCTGCTCTTGAGAAGTGGTGTCACACACTGGAGTGATCTCCTGAAGGGCAGGCACGAAGGCCTCCAGAGCTGCTCTGTATCCCTCCGATTCATCCAGCATCATCTACACACACCAACAAAAGGCCATACAAAAACATTTAAATCAAAATACAAAATCTAGAGGCCTCTTAAAGAGATCCATTAGCTAAATTAGATAGCAATTTCTCATAAATAAGGTATACAAGTATAGTTTTATTCTGTTTGAAGTTACATATTATATTTCCCATTAGGAATAAATTGCAAACAGCTTTAGTGTGAGGAATTGACCTTAAACCTTACCTTGAGGGAGTTGGCGTGGCCGTGGAAGCATTTCGCAGTGGTGTAGGTTCTGGGGGCAACCAGCCAGGACTGGGCCTCTCTCAGCCAGCAGGTGGAGCTACTGAGTAAGCCCTCATACTCCTGTAGACAGGCAGGGATCTGTTGGGAACACAACACTCGTTTTAGCCTGACAGACTGTGTTTCTTAGAAGTACACAATCAAAATAGCCCAAAACTGGTAAAGTGGTTTGCTGGTCTTGGCTGGTATAAGTTGGTGTCCCAGCCTTGAAAGCTAACAAGTGTCCAAAACATCCCTAAAACCAGCAAAATAGACCAGCCCGACCAGCAAGGCCAGGCTGGGAGACCAGCTTACCACATTTGGCTGGTTCACAGTTTTGGTATTAGTTTACAATGTGAAACAAGAATGTATAGCATTTCACTGACTTTGCTGATGAGGGTGGTCCTGTGCTCAGCCAGCTTGGCTGTGGTCTGGTAGAGCTGCAGTGGTTCTGTGAGCTGGTCCATGAGGATGTGTGCCCTCTCAGGCTGTTCCTCAGCAAGCTCTTGCACTTCAGCCTCTAGCTCAGCTATACAAGTGTGCCACTGATCCAGCTCATCCCAGATACACTGCACACACAAATTTTGTCAATAAAAAAAATACAAAAAAAGGCTTTACAGAATTACAGTCCATTCAATATGTTGTATTGTCTTTAGGTCTTCCAGAGTTTTTGTCCACTAAAAATGTTTAAAGACATATTTTAAATGTTTCTTTGAACAAATAAACACTCATGTAAACAACAGTAAACCCTTTAAGCTCTGAAGGTGTGTTCAAAGATTTCCTGTTTCACTGCTTTTGTTTTGTTCCCAATAATGTAATCTGTAACAGAGTTAAATTTAGCGCTGATACAAAGCAGCAATCAAAAGTTACAGCAATACAAATATAATTTATTCTAGCGTCTGGAAATATTCTTCATATCTCCAAAAGCCTCTCCAAACATACAAAACAATAACTGTACATAAGAACTAATTGCACATACAAACACAACAATGACTTAATGCTAGCATAGTTGCAGACATGATTTTAGTAATGAGATTTCACAGAATGAATTTCATTCTGTGCCATTCAAGTCATTATTGAGTTTGTCTCATGTACTTGGCACCATCTCCTAGTGGCCATATGTAATTAGAGCGATTGATGACATGACTCTCTGCCCAAATATGGAGGATTATCACCACAGGTAGGAGCAATCCGAACCCAATCCAAATGCTTTATCATTCCATGACACTACAGCATTTCTGATTATGCCATCTGATCCAGGAAAGTTAATGTGTTTGTAGCCAGATAGCAAGATGCATATTGTGCTTCATGTGGGTTATCTAATTATCTGCATCTGATTACTTTGTGGGTGGGCTCATTTTAAAGAAAATCGCCTCCTCTAAGTAATGGTATGTGATATTTTAATTTGTTCATTTTTTGCAAAAACGTGGCATATGAGCAACACCTGTTCACATGAAACAAGTTATATCAAGACAAAAACTTAGATATTATTAACTATATGTTTGTCTGCGAATAACAAATAGGCTGGATGTATTCTACACTTTGAGAGCTTTCAAACAAATTATGACACATGACTATGATAAGTTTGACTTTGATTTGTCTGCAAATTTCAAAGCACTTGTTCAGTTTTGTTAATAACACCTACATGCATTGTAAAGTAGAGCTTCTAAGCTTTAAAATGATACCTATTTTGTGCTGGTCAAGACTGTAGTTATTCATATTTAGATTTTATTTCCTTGCATGCCCACTCGCTGACCCATCCAAGCTTAAAAGGGTTAAAAATCACAGCCTTATTTTAATGAATGCTAAGCTGGAATAGGAGAAAGTCATTAAAAAAATTACACACTTCCCCTTTAAATGTAGCATCTACTCTGACCGAACTCTAAATATTGGCTATCCTTAAACTTTTGTATTTTGTAAAAAGTAATATGACAGACATTTAATACAAACATTAAACTTCTATTTTGTGTGTGTGAAGGAGAGCAGAGCACATGTACCTTTTGTGTATGTTCAGCCTCAGAGAAATTAGGGCTCCTTTGCTTCAGCAGAGCATGTACACAATTCAGTCCCACAGTTACGTCTCCCACCTTCTCAGTTATTTTATGAAGAGGACCACTCCTCTCCATAACCGTATCCATCTGAAACAAACACAACTGTATTAACTTAATTTAATATAAAAAGAGCACACAAGCACATTACTTTCATGTGCTGGAAAAGGCACTAGAATCCTTGGTTGATATAACAGTATAACTAGTATTAAATGATAAACAGTCAGTCTTATTATTGTTAAAAAAAAAATACTAAACTAAAACATTTTCAGAACTCCACAACTAATTACAAAAAAATACAAATGACCTAAAATTAATTGTAGTTTTTGATAGGTCTGCACACTTTTTCCCTTTTTTATTTTTACACCAGTCATGTTGAAACAGGACTCAAAAAATTCTGCCTCACGGCCTTCATCAACCCTAACCCTAACCTAACTGTATATTTATTAAACATGAAAATGCCACAAGATATCAACAATAGACAAAAGAAAGCTCTGAGACATTTAACGCTGTTAACTATATCTAAATGACATCAGTTTTGGGGCGGCTGTGACTCAGGTGATAGTTTCTCAGGTTCGATTCCTGGCCCCCATGACTTCACATGCCAAAGTGTCCTTGGGTAAGACACTGAACCCCAAGTTGCTCCCAATGGCAGGCTAGCGCCTTGCATGGCAGCTCTGCTGTCATTGGTGTATGAGTGTGTGTGTGTGTGTGTGAGAGAGAATTGATGATTGGGACAAAATCTATATACTCTATATAAGTGCAGACCATTTACCATAACCCATTATCTTTGGTAGCTAAAAAACTAAACTAAATCTAAAAACTAAAACAAATACAAAAACTAAATATACTGAAACTAATTAAACTATGATTTAGTTTATTTAATTTATTTTTTCTTTAATGTAAAAACTAATGAAATCTGTCCTAAATTGAATGGACAAATGGAAAATAAAATTGAAAATTCTAAACTATAAAAAAAAATTTAATTATAGTATTTAATTGCAAAGAGTAAATACCTTTTCCTCAGCCTCCAGCAGGGAGAGGTTGAGCTCATCCTGTAAGGTCTGAATCTCTGGGGGTACACAACTCCATCTCTTCTGTACTCTGTTCATGACATCCTGCAGTCGAGCCTTCTGTGAGACTAATTCCACTTTAACCTCCTAGAGAGTGATACAACACAATAATTACAATATCTACAATCAATCACTGAAGAGATGGACATTCCCCATAATCAAACACAGACAGTGAAAAAAACCAACCTGTAAATGTTCAGCAGCAGACTCAGACTGCAAGATGGTCAAAAGAGAAAGAAAACTCTGCTGTATTGCACCCATTTCCTCCTGCACCCGACCAAACTCCTGTATCTCAAAAAGGGCCTCACGGCGGACGTTACTGCTTTTATCTCTGAGACTATGCATAAAAAAAAAAGTTTAAATCTAAACACCTCTTGCTTGTGGGTAGTTTATGTACACTTATGGAAAGTTGACAACAGGATAATTTTAGTCCAGTTATTATACATGCAGCTTGAATTACCTTATATTCACAGAGAGACTATATTCAATATGAGTAATTTTAAAAACAGGCAAATTTAAAATTTATAAAACTAGTCAGGTCAAAAACAAGCTAAATATTGCACTGCAAAATAATTTTTTAATTGGGGGGGGTTGTAAAAAAACAATTAAGCTGTCCAAGTTAACACATTAATGCTTGCAATTAAATAAAAAGTTTAACGTGTTTTTATTCTTAAGAATTTTATCCTTAATTGTGATAAACACATAGCATAAACCAGCTTATACACTGGTCGGAGCAGGGTGGAACCTTTGCAATGTGTCCGCCTGAAGTCATTACACTGACGCACACCCACAACAGCCATGTCAGTGATCAAATAATGGGGAAAGGCCCTCTTAATGCCATTTGTTGTACAAAACAAGCCCAGCTTGGACTTGTGACAGAAGCATGTCAAGTCTTAATCATCACGAAAAGGCAGAACAAAACATTTTGTGTAAGTGCTTTTCATGTGGAGTTCAAAGCGGTGATTGACACTGGTGTTGACACCCTGGAGTGAATCATGAATGCATCTTCACGAATGCTGTAGCAAAGAGAATAGCCACAGTCTGTGGAGGATGGGAGTTTAAGAGATTGAATGCACATTGCAATGAATACTCAACCTTTGGTCGCATAGTTCTTTCAATCAGTCAACTTCCCACTTAGACTTTGGGAAGTGTTTAATGTTACTTGAATTGGTGCTATTTTAGTGAATTTCTATCTTTATTCTGTGGAAGGCTTTGTTTGGATTATTATTGTTATATATTGTTTTCTTTTCTAAGACAACAATAAAGTGCATTTTGACAGGAAGTATATATATATATATATATATATATACAGTAACATTTCAGCACTTTGAAAATCTGCGATTAATCACAATTAGCTATGACAAATTATGCGATTAATACCAATTTAAAAATGTAATCAACTGACAGCACTAGTAAAAATATCTGAACCTTAATTATTAATTAGCTATTAACTTGGATTAACTACATTTTTTTTATTTACCCTCTTGTCAAATAGATGTTTTTCCTGGATTTAAGCATAAAATTCACACATTTTGCAAAATTTCTTTGATAAAATGTTATACTGTAAATTATGTCATTGTTTCTGAAGTAAATATATCTTGTTTGAAGATATTTAGTCTTTTTACTATAAAACAAGACAAAAAATTAATATAATTTCTTTTTTTATTATTATTTATTTACCAGTATGGACATGTTATGCGTTAACTACTCATGTGTTTATACGCCATACCTTCTGCAATGTCCCTGAAGAGACTGCAAGTCCTGATAGATTTGAGGAGACTCTTTCAGCTGCTGTAGATTTGAGACCCCAAGCAATCGTGCCATATGGTGTTGTAGAGAAGCCAGGGTATGTTGCTCCTGCTCAGTCCCATCCTGAAGATGCTCCATTTTGGTCAGAACACCCTGAAGCTCTTCCAGGGATCCCATCATCAAAGATGAGTCAGGAAGATCCATCTGTAGACTGTCAAGATCTTCCTTTGATTTATTTAGCTGCACAACACACCCCAACATGAACACAAACAAATTAACAAGCAGTTCAAAACAACTTTTTACTTCATAACAAATTTGACAAGCTCGTTAAATGTTAAAGGTGAAATGTGCAATTTTTACATTTTCTCCTATCTTAGCTTAAATGTAGATGGACTAGTATAAGGAAGCCATTCACAGGCTGACTTTCCAAAAATTGTTAACAGTAATTATACACCACTTTTAAACAGACTGGAGAGAAATAAATATGGTTATCAAGATTTTTAAATTACTAACACGTGTCATAAATTCCATCCACTCTGCTTCTTTATGAGCTGTGCTGTCTTTGAGTGAATCCACTCTGCACTGCAGAACTGCCAAAGACCTCCACAGATGTCCCAGCATCAGGTCAGCAGGTGCATTGCAAGGCTGATCCAGGCAGCTTTCTCTCAACTCCTCCAGCCTTTTAGCTAGGTTCTTTAGCTCAGACAGGAGCACCTGCAGATGAAGAGAATTTAATTGCAAGTTGACATATCCTGCATTTATTGCTACACAAGACTAAATTTGCATTACAAATACACTCTGTGTCCAAACATTTGTGGACACACAATGATCTTGATGAACATTTAATAAAAAAAAAAATAGCCATCAATTCCCCTTTTGCTGCAGCTTCCACTCTTCTGGCAAGGCTTTCCACTATACTGTATGTAATACCATGCTGCAGGGATTTGCTAACAGTCAGACACAAGATGTTGGGCAATGGGCCTGGCTCACAGCTGCCATTCCAATTTGCCCCAAAGATGTTCAGTGGGGTTCAGGTCTGAGCTTGGAGCAGGCCAGAAAAGTTATTCAGCACCAGATGCAATGCCCTAAAATGCCATTGAATGGGGTTGCATTCTGATTTGTCATCACTGGAATTAATAGCAACTCATTTATTAGAAAGGTGTGTCCACATAGTTTTGGCCTAATAGTGTATATATATCCACACACAAAAAGCCCTTCAAACATGCAAAAGTCAGAATTTCTATACTCTATTTGTAGATTATATTGCATCTGATTTAGCCCCAAACATTTAAACAAGTTTCTTCCATCATCTTTTATTAGAGCTCCAAGGGTATCACCACAGTGCATTTAAACTGTTATCTGACAAAATGCATGATAAACTATGATGGAAGTGAATTCTTTCACACAATGACTAAATACAACATTGAATGTCAACATACCTGTACTTTCAGCTGTTGGTCTTGGCAGGCTTCTAAATTAGTCAGTTTTTGACTTAAGCTTTTTGAGATTTGAGAGTCAATGTTTTTGAGATGTAGACTGATTTCTTCATGGTGGCTCCTGTGCACCCTTTGGTCTCTCGTGCACCTAAATTGAGGCGGAAACATTGAACTATTATATTCAGTTAACTGCCTCAGATACATTTAATTTAACTAAATAGATGCATTCCATTCAGACTAATTGTTAGTTTCTGTGCATGTTTTCAGTGGATAAATGTTTCTAAGTACTGTGCTGTATGCCAGGTATTTGAAAAGCTTTTTGAGGAATATGCTTGATTGCCTAAAAGCTAAAAGTATTTTTCTCCTTCGGTCCAACAATCTAGTTGTTCCATGCAAAAACAATTAGATTGTTATTTTCAATTTGATTTGAGAATGTGATAAACTAAAGTGGTACAAAAATAATCAGAGCGTTCTGAATGCAACACTCTGAATAATAGGTGGAGGTTACCTAGGCTTGATAGAACAACACTCTATAATTAACAGGGTAGGATTGGAGTGATACCTACCTATGTAAGGCCTCCAGTCTGAGCTGAGCCTGAACTTCTAATTTGGCATCTTGTACTAAAAAGTGACTCAAAACCTGGATATGAAGCTGCTCAGTTTTAGGAATAGAGAGGCATGTATGCTGGGGTATGCATGAACAAACTTCAGCCAAGTGGGCCTTGAAACCCTCAGCCAGACAGGTAGAAGTCTGTTGAATATGGCGCTGTTCCTCTTTGCAGTCTTTGAAGCTGACAGAGGGAATAATCAGATTGGATTCAACCTGCTGAAAGAAGCTCCTAGCTCCCTGAATGGCCCAGCGGTAATGTTTCAATGCCTTCTGTGCCTGGAGCAGCTTGTCCTGGACAACCAAACTCAAATGATCAGAACTTGCATAAACAATTCACACATAAATAACAATTTGACCTTTTAAATGAATGTTATGTCAGAATTTACTCATACTCATGTCACTCCAAACCAGGTTTTCACTGAAAAATGACTTCAATTCATGTAGTTTTTTTACTAAACCAATCAGATGTCACAGTATTAAAGCTGATGTAATTTATACGCCACTAACGCCACTGAATGGGATTGCAAAAATAAACAATGTTTTCCAAATATGCCCCTAGCCTGCAGTTGTTTTTGAATAAAGTTGTTGGATCAAGTCTAAGCGATGCGCTCAAAACAAAGGAACATTTATAGCGCCACAGAGACACGATGTTTACAGTTTTAGAGAAAATGAACTTATGAATGGCTTACTTATAGTTGTCTCTGTATATTAAGCTGGGATAGAAGAAAGTATTTTAACACTGAAAAAAAAACATACATTAGCTTTAAAAGTGAGTGGTACGAAGCAGCAAAACTAGATTACTCCAAACAAAGCTATCTACACTGATGTTGATTATAACAGAAGTGTTTAAAATTTGTCACGTCGCACCATGTGCTGGCAGTGTAGACACAGTGTAAGTGTCTTAAGCTTACCATATGCTTAATGCAATCATTAAGAGTTATTTGGCCAAGAGCAATGGTTTTCTTGTAGCTTTCTGCCTCGGCTCCTTTCCTGCAGCTTGCCAACATTCGTAGCACAGACTCCACAGTCCTGATCAGTGTCCAGTGCTTCCGCAACTCTGCATCCAAAGCCTTATTCTCTGGTTCCAAGTGGATGGTCTCTTTCAGGTCTTGTCGAATACTGTTGAAAAGGTCACTAAGCACACTGATATCTGTGGAACTGCTGAGATCCTCAACCAGAGTGGACTCCAGGGCTTTAGCCTCATTACTGACTGTGAGCTCCCAAAAGGCTAGCTGCTCAATGGTCCTGGTGAACTTTTGCTGTTCTGCTGTCAGCTGGGATGGATAGAGATCTTTTGAAATAGCCTCCAGGTGGTCAATGGCCTCTTGACATGTCATTTTCAACATGGGAAACTCCACCAGGAGAGCCTGACAGAAGCTTAGCCTTGTGTCAGTACCGAAGCTTGAGTCTGAAATATGCAACAAGCTCTTCTTCACTTCCTCTCTGGAGTCCTCCATTCGCTGCCTTAAACTAAGGTAGATTTTCTGCTCCTTGGCTTGCTGGTCTAGTAGGTGTATTCTCCTCTGTAAGTCTAGTATAGCATGAAGAATCGCATTCCTTTCAGGTTCTGGAAAGTGTGGAATTTCCTGGACCTTACACAGATGCTCCATCAGCATTTGCTTATGATGTTCAATAGCAAAGAAAGAATCCCTTGTAAAAGGATACTTTTGCCTCATGATGTCAGTATTCATCTCTTGTAAGCTCTTCTGAATGACATTATTTTCCTTGGCAGAAGATTCCTGGGCATTCAGAAGCTCTTCCAGCACCCATTGTGAGCCCCGCTTACGGTTCACGACCCCTGAAACTTCTTTTTGTAAAGATGTAAGCCGGTCAACAAGCTGAAAGCTTTCAGGTACACTTAAACCCTGAGTCACATTCTTGGTTTCATCTATCAGAGACTCAATTATATTTACTTGCTTCTCAGCCTCCTTTAAAGCCTCTGTGCATATTTGAAGCTGGACTCTCAATTCTGGGATGGTAGTTGCAAGTTCAGAAGTCATAGGCTTTACAGACTCTTCCTCCAATACTGAGGTCAGCCAAGAGCTGCTGTCAGCGATCTGTTTCCAAAGTATTTCTCTCATTTGCAAAATTCGGTTCATTTCCACCACAGTACAGTCAGTGTTCTCTGTAATCTTAATGTACAAATTTTCTAAGGATTTGAGAGTGGGTAACATGGCAATGGAATCTCCCTCGCTGAGTCCTGTAATTTCTTGTTTTAGCCCTTTTAAAACAGAGGCCATTTGAGACCTCTTTAGAGATATTTCCGATTGCAGTTTCTTCATGAGGTTGATCTGGTGACTTGCCTCCTCAGGAAACAGAGACAACCTCCTTCTCCTACTAACTTTGCTCTCTGTTTGTTTAGCCCATGTGAAATAATCCCTTATAATCCTTATAATCGGTGAACACTCATTGTCATTAGAAGTGTTAGAATGTAACTTCTCCTGAACCAGAGCAAGCTGAGAATTAAGACGCTGCATGGTGTCCTCAATATCCTTGAGCTCATTCTTCCTCAATGGACTTAAGGAAAGATCCTGAGAGAGCTCAAGAAGGTACAGGTAACGCTCACTCAACACTATCAGGTCAGCAGTTTCAACAGCTTGCTGTAATATATTTTGACAGTCTTTCTGTCCTTGAGACTTCTCCAGAAGCTCTAGTTCACATCTAATCTCTCTGGACTCTTGTAGCAGCGCGGACACTTCTGCTGTGCAAATGTTATTTTGCCACAGACTCCTTAAAGCAGCCCTTTCCAGAGTTTGCCAATTCTCCTGCAAATTTCTAACTGGTTCAAAGCAGACCACAAGTCCTTCTGCTTCACTCAGATGGGCTGAGATCTGGCAGCATGTCTGTAGGAGCTCCTCAAACAAGCCTCTGTTCTTCTGCATAGTTTTCAAGAATGCACTCAGTTTTTCTGCTTGCAGGGTGCTGCTTTCAATATAATCCCTTCAAAATGGTGAGGAAATTGTGGTTACTTTTCAGTGTTGTTCAATATCTACACTACCAGTTAAAAGTTTGGACACATTCTTTAGTTATACAATTTTTAACACTTTAGAATAATAGTAAAGTCATCGGAACTTTGAAAGAGCAAATCTAGTAAAGAGTCTCTAAAAGTAAATGTTGAAAAAAAAAAAAAAATCTTATATTTTTGATTCTTTACAATAGTCCCTGGGATGTATTTTAGGATTGAAAGAGTCCCCTCGTACTGTAATACTGGTTATTTGTTGGCTGTTTTTCCTTCAAATTCTGCTCCTATTTTTTTTTTATTAAACTTTTAGTTTAAGAAATTTGTTCGGTACATAGGTAAAATTGATATTTGTCTACAAAACATTTTTAAAGAATAAATCTTAATTTTTTAAGATGTCCAAACTTTTGTGGTAGCTGGAAATCTAAGTAAATCGCATGAATTACTATGACTGATTAAAAAAAAAAAGAAAACATTCAAAATCAGACAACATTTGAGAATGAGTGTAGTCTGTCAATGTGTTTTATTAAAATTGTAAGAAATACAATTTTATCTTTCCTTTTTACTATGTTTTACCATGTTTCAAAATATTAATTCCATGTCAAATTTTCTTCCCATTTGATAATTAAAGTACAATATGAACAGTACAAGACACAGACAGTACATGTTCTAAATTGAAGCTCATCTTTTAAGTCAAAGGTACCTTCACCTGCCCTGAAAAGTCAAGGATACTCACATTGTCAGTGTGCTCAGCTCTGCCTCCAGAGTGTGGAGTGCATCTTTTAGAGCCAGTTTTTGCTGGTGGTAATGTGTAACCTGCTGAAGCTGTGATTTTTTAAACTGTGCCATGGTAGAAGTATCCAGCAGCAATGCATTCCATCTCCCCTCTATCCTCTGCTCATGCTCAGTAGAGTACCCTCCGCTAGCTCCATGCTCCGGCAGCCTCGCTATATGCTCCAATACACACTGCCTGCAGATCTGTGACACCCAGAGGGATATCACATCTCAGTAAAACTTTCATCACAAATGTTTCATTAACAGCATGACCTAATGATCTGTCTGCATAATATAATGTAATAATGTTGTTAATCAATATTTAAATGGTTGTAGTTGCTGCTCAAAGTCAGGAAGTTTACTCTGAATATCTGTCCGGCGACGGAACACGAGGACAATTGCATTTCAGACCGTACATGGAATGGCGATTTTTCACATAAGCAGTAAGGAGATTTAAGAGTCCTCATACATTTTAGTGTGAACAAGCCACTTTTGGAAAACACTTGAAAACTGCAGTGTGGATGGAGAGCATTTTGTAAAGCTGCTCAGGGCTTGTCTCAGTAGTGGCAAACTAGATCTTGAAGACTGATCACTTCTTTTCACTGTACTGCTATTTGTAGGGTTTTGGAAAAGCCAAAGTAATGATGGAATGTACTGTACCTCTGCTTCTTCCAGCTGATGAGTCATACGTGTAAGGCTCAATTGGGCTTGCTGGTTCCGGCATCTGCAAACCCGCAGGAAAGTCCATGCCAGACTTGCCTCTGACTCTGTGAATACCCAGTTAAGACACCAGGCATCCTCCCTTGACCTGGTTTCCTATGAGAATGAAAGTATTAGAATTTGAATGTAAATTTAATGAGTGAGAAATTTAAAACAGACAGACAGGAAAAATTATATAACAACTACAGAAAAAAGCAGCACAGAGCACAGGAAATCCCAATAAACTCCTTCCTGTGCAATTTCCTCCAAAAGCCCAAGAGGGATACACAGCCATAATGTCAAAGATAGATTGAAGACTGGCATTATCTGATATCAGGGAGTTCATAAGGTCTTGCATTTGAGGGCAAAAGTCTTCATTTAAACAGCTAACAAACACTTTATACAAAAAGTAATGTTGCTGAAGGTTTATTTAGCTATTTTCATCCAAATGTTAATTACACTGCAGTTGCTATAGTTCTTTAAGTTGAACCTTGAATGTTTTTCAAGACAGAATCCACACAATGTATTCACATACTTTACGTACCTCAGAAACATGACTGGTTACCAGGAGTGGCTGAAAATTAGCAACAGTGTCCACAAAAGTAGCCCACACCCTGGACTGCTCTACATGCCTTGTTTTATCCTCACCATCTGCTCCCAATCCTCTGTTTTGGGATGCTTTGTTCAAGCCAAATAGATCCGAATTGGCTCCGTGCATGTCTTCAGACTAGAAAAAAAAAGGCAAAAGGGTTGTTTCATATTTCAGCACTAAAGTTCACTATACCACAGCTTGCACCTGCTCTCTTTAAAGGAGAAAATACAGCTCTGCTCTCAACTCTGTTATTAACAGATTCAGATGAAACAGGAATTCTGCCTGCAGGGAATGGCGTCTTCCTTCTTGAAGGCGTGGTGTTCCCTGAGGCCTCAACACACTCAAAAAAAGCAGTGTTGCAGGATCTACTGCCAACACACAGCAGCTGGCACAAGGAAGCCAAGTTTCCACTCAGAAACAACATTGCATAATATCTAAATTATCTTTAAATTAAAAAACATTAACTTATAAATTGTTCTACTGTTATTTGATGCTGCTGTGTGAGAAGTCCAACATATATGTATGGCTATATGTGTAGAATGTAGAATAGTCATGATTCTGATAAATCCGAGCAATCTGAATCAGAACCACAATTTGGTTCTGATTTTTTAAAAAAATTATTTAAATGAACGGTTAATGACGCAAATTGTACAAAGTTATTACCAATGGCTTCTTCCTGAATCCTGTGAAGTTACACAAAAGCAGTGTTTGAATGAAAATTAACTGCTTTAACCCAAAGATTCTCTCATCATTTACTCACCCTTATGCGACTCCATATGTATATGATTTAGTTTTTTCTGCTGAACAACAGACCAAAATTTAAAATCTCCAAAATGCATATAAAAACAGCATAGAAGTTATCCATATGAGTCCAGTGGTTAAATCCTTGTCTTCAGAAAAGATATGATTGGTGTGGGTAAGAAATTGATCAATATTTAAGTCCTTCTTACTATAAATCTCCACTTTCCATTCCATTTTGTTTTAAGCGATTCATTCTTGTGCATATCACTGGTCAGGGAGAATTTATAGTAAAAAAATCACTTAAATATTGATCAGTTTCTTACCCACACCTATCATATCACTTCAAAAAACATGTTTTAAATACTGGAGTCTTATAGATTACTTGTATGCTGCTTTTATATGCTTTTGGTAGATTCAAACTTTGTCACCATTCACTTGCATTGAATGGACCTACAGAGCTGAGGTATTCTACAAAAAAAAATCTTCTTTTGTGTTCTGCAGAAGAAAGTCATGCACATCTGTGATAGCATGATGGTGAGTAATTGAGAAAGATAATTTTTATTTTTGGGGGAACTATCCCTTTAATAGTTTATCAGTCATATGGGTACTGAATGTTACCACCTCGCTTATGGGCTCTTCAAGTGCTTGGAAAGTGATGTCATTTATGCTGTAGATTGATGCATTCATTTATGATATTTATGAGTCCATTCACATGAAAATAAAAACATCTAAAATGAATCCTACCTGCAAAAGAAAACTGCTCTCTAAATCTTCTGTCCTCTGTGCTTCAGCGTAGTTACTGAATTGTGTCTCTGCTGGGACACTGATAGGATTTTGAGTTGTACACTCAGTGTTCAGTTCAGGTGAAGCGTCTGCTGACATTGATTCAGAGGTCTCTGCATGTATTGACTTCACAGATTCCTCTGCTGTTAAGACCACATCATCTGGAGTAAGGTCAGTGAGAGATTGAGAGATGGTACATGCCACTGAATGTCTATTCTCAGTTTCTGTTTGTAAGAGATTCAAACTATGTTTCTGTATGGTGTCCATAGCTCCCAAAGGTTTGCGTTCTGTATTCTGTGTACACTCAGCTCTCACAAAAGTTGAAGTATCCATTGGCATTGATTTTGAAACATCTGTATGTATTGACAGCAGTGATTCTACTGCTATAAAGATGGCAGCATCTGGAGAGCCTGTGGAATTGGTATGGGCAGCTCCAGCGTGAGAAATGCCAATTGTCTCTGTATGTTTGTCATTAGTCTCTATTTGTAGTAGATCTTCGTTCATGGGGTCCATAGCTCCTGGTAGTTTGCATTCTGTATCCAATGACATTGCAGTATCTGAAGTCTCAGTCAGTGATGTATCTGTGGTGTCCACCAGTCTTGTCTCAGTTTGAGGGCATTCTGAAACAGTTGTGTTTGTATGTTTGAAAATTGGAGTCTTCAACTTAACATTTGTTGTCGGTTCTATGACAATTGCTTTCTTGTTCTTTTTCCTTCTTTCAATAACATTTGAAGGGTTTTGGGTGTTGTTTTCCAAGTTTGAGAGCTCTTTGTCTGGTGCATTTGTGTTTTTGTCACAGGTGACCTCTTCCTCAAGACT